>NW_024070192.1:48442581-48565201 GCF_014754425.2 Oryx dammah
GTATGGATACCAGTGCAAGGAACATGGGTTCAATCCCTGGACTGGGAAGATTCCACATGCTGCAGAGCAACTAAGCCTGTGCGCCACAACTACTGAGCCTGCATTTTAGAGTTTGTGCTCTGCAACAAAAGAAGCTGCTACAACAGGAATCCTATGCACTGCAACTAGAGAGTAGCCCCTGCTCGCCACAACTAGAGAAAGCCCCTGAGCAGCAACAAAGACCCAGCACAGCCACCAATAAATAAATAAAGTGAGTGACACACCAGTTGTCTTCTTAAATGCTCAGGCAGATATATGAGATAAGGAATTAGAGTAGCATGAAACTAATGGGTAAAGCTTTTTATTAAACATTGGAAATTTTAGTTGCTAGTAAATAGTACCTTCACATAATTCAAAATTGTAAGTGTACAAAAGTGTATACAGTGACATTCTCTCTCCTCCTTTGTCTTGCAGCCATTCAGTTCTCCTTACCAGAGACAAGCAGTGTTATTTATTTCTTACTATAACTTTTAATAGTAATTATCAGATATGTTAAATTTAATTAGGTATTTCTTAATAATAACCAGAGATTTTATTCGTATTAAAACAGATACTCTTGTATATCTTCCTACTCTGCCAACTTAAAAAAATATATATTCTTTCTTTCTGTCTTTGGCCGCAGCAGGTCTTACTCATGGCGTGTGGGATGTGGAATCTTTAGTTGCGGCATGCGAACTCTTTAGTTGTGGCACAAAGGATCTAGTTCCCAGACCAGGGCTTGAGCCTGGGCCCCCTGCAGTGGGAGTAAGGAGTCTTAGCCACTCAACCACCAGGGCAGTCCCCTACTCAGCCAGCTTTTTAATACAAACTGTACATACTTTGGCTTCCCTGCTGGCTCAGTGGCAAAGAACCCACCTGGCAATGCAGGGTATATGGGTTTGATTGCTGGGTCAGGAAGATCCCCTGGAGAAGGAAATGACAGCCCGCTCCAGTACTCTTGCCTAGGAAATCCAGACTTAGCAACTAAACAACAACAACAAATAAGTTCTTTATACACCATCCTTCATCTTTGATTTCTTCACTTACCATTACACGGTGAGCTGTTTACCTTTTTATTTTCATCAGGGTAATATGTGCATATAGTGGGTTTTTTTGGCTGCACGGGGTCTGTGTTGTTGCGCTGGGGCTTTCTCTAGCTGTGGTGGGTGGGCTTCTCACTGCAGTGGCTTCTCTCTTGTGGAGCACCGGCTCGAGGCTCTCAGGCTTCAGTAGTTGTAGCACACAGGCTCAGTAGTTGAGGCTCAGGGGCTCTAGAGTGTGGGCTTAGTCCCTCTGTAGCATGTAGGATCTTTTGGACCAGGGATGGAACCCATGTCCCCTGCATTGACGGACAGACATTCAACCACTGGACCACCAGAGATGTCCCCCACCATATTTTTTCGTTATAAAAATCCTTATTCACTTTTGTAATTAATCTATAGCTCATGAGGTGATTTTTCTTCACTTTTTCTTGTGGTAAAATAACATATAACATTTAAATTAACATATAACATTTAAATAATATATAGCATTATAAAATGACTCTTGAGAGTCCCTTGGACCGCAAGGAGATCCAACCAGTCCATTCTAAAGGAGATCAGTACTAGGTGTTATTTGGAAGGACTGATGTTAAAGCTGAAACTCCAGTACTTTGACCACCTGATGCGAAGAGTTGACTCATTGGAAAAGATTCTGATGCTGAGAGGGATTGGGGGCAAGAGGAGAAGGGGACAACAGAGGATGAGATGGCTGGATGGCATCACTGACTCGATGCACATGAGTTTGGGTGAACTCCGGGAGTTGGTGATGGACAGGGAGGCCTGCTGTGCTGCGATTCATGGGGTCGCAAAGAGTCGGACACGACTGAGCGACTGAACTGAACTGAACTGAACATTTACCATCTTCACCATTTAAAAATGTACAGTTTTGCATTATGATATTTAATACATTCGTAATGCTGTGCAGCTATCACTGCCATCCATCTCTGGAACTTTTTTCATCTTGTAAAACTGAACTGCTATACCCTTTGAACAGTAACTCCCTGTTTTCCTCTTCCCCAGCCCCCATCAACCACCATTCTACTCTTGGTCTATAATTTTGACTGAGGACCTCATATAAGTGGAATCATACAGTATTTGTCTTTTTGTGACTGACTAATTTCACCTAGCATAATGTCCTCAAGGTTTATTTACATCGTAACGTATTGCTCTTTAAGGTTGAATAATATTTTATTGTATGTATATGTTACATTTTGCGTATCCATTTATCCCTCAATGCATGCTTGGTTTTTTCCAAGTTTTAGTTATTCTGAATAATGCTGTTCTGAACATGGGTGTACAAATACCGCTTTGAGATCCTGCTTTCAGTTCTTTTGAGTATATACCCAGAGTGGAATTGGTGGGTCATATGGTAATTCTATTTTTAATTTTTTGAGGAACCATCATGCTGTTTTCCGTAGTACTACCAGTTTACACCCCATAGCACCCCAAGGGTTCTGATTTCTCCACATCCTTACCAATACTTGTTTTATCTGTTTTGATAGTGGCCATCCTAATTACTGTGGAGTGGCTTCTTATTTTAGTTTTGATTTGTGTTTCCCTAATGATTAGAAAGGACTTCCCTGGTGGCTCAGTGGTAAAGAATCCTCCTGCCAATGCACGAGATGTGGGTTTGATCCCTGGTTGGGAAGATCCCCTGGATGGCAACCCACTCCAATATTCTTGCCTGGGAAGTCCATGGGGACTTGCCTGGGCTCATGGGGTCACAAAAGAGTGGTACATGCCTTAGCAAGTAAACAACAACAACAAATGATTAGTAATGTCGAGCATATTGATGTGCTTATTGGACATTCATAGGTCCTCTTTGGAGAAATGTTTATTCAAATCTTTTTCCAGTTTTGAATTGGGTTGTTTTTTGTTGTTGAGTTTTAGAAGGTCTCTATAATATTCTGGATATTTATTACTTATCGAGTATATGATTTGCAAATATTTTCTTCCTTTCTTTGGATTGCATTTGTACTCTTGTTGATAGAGTCTTTGGATGAACAAACTTCTTTTAATTTTCAAGAAATCCAATTTGCCTGTTTTTTTCCTTTGTTACCTATACTCTTGATGTCATAGCCAAGAAATCTTTGCCAAATCCAATGATGTGAAGTTTTTATCCCGTGTTTTCTTCTAAGCATTTGGTTGTTTTAAGTCTTACATTAGCTCTTTGATCCATTTGAGTTAATTTCTGTCTGTGGTGTTAGGTAAGTGTCTGATTTTGTTTGTTTGCATGTGGAGATTCAGTTTTCTCAGCACCATTTGTTGAAAAGGCTGTCCTTTGCCCATTAAATAGTCTTGGCACCCTTGTCAAATATCATTTGACCCTATAAACAAGGGTTTCTTTCTGGAATCTCCCTTGTACTCCATTGGTCTTCATGTCTGTCTTTATGCCAATATCACATGGCTTTGACCACTGTAGCTTTGAAGCAGTTCTTGAAATCAGGAAGTGTAAGTTCTCCAGTTTGTTCTTTTTCAAGATTTTTTTTTTGCGGGGCATCACTATTCAAGAACCCTCGAGATTCCATATGAATTTTAGGATAGGTTTTTCCTGTTTCTGCAGAAAATGTCCTTGGGATTTTGATAGGAATTGCACTGAATTTGGGGAGTATTGATATTTTAACAAAATTCAGTCTTCCAGTGCATGAACATGGCATGTGTTTCCATTTATTTATGTCTTTAATTTCTTTCAGCAATGTATA
The DNA here is from genome assembly GCF_014754425.2 of Oryx dammah. Lineage (NCBI taxonomy): Eukaryota > Metazoa > Chordata > Mammalia > Artiodactyla > Bovidae > Oryx > Oryx dammah. The sequence goes on from NW_024070192.1 coordinate 48,446,342, forward strand.
GAACTATAAAAACTATAAAAGTTTTCATTGTACAAGTCTTTTACCTCTTCGGTTTAGTTAATTCCTGTATATTTTATTCTTTTAAATGCTGTTGTAAATGGAATTGTTCTTGTAATTTCCTTTTCAGCTTGTTCACTGTTAGTGTATAGAAATACAACTGACTTTTGTGTTCTGCCACTTTGCTGAATTCATCTATTAACTCTAACGGTTTTTGTTTTTCTATTTTGGTGTGTGTAAAATCTTTAGAGATTTTACATCTAAGATCATATCACCTCCAGAGATAATTGCATTTTATTCCTTTCCAATTTGATTGTCTTTTCCTTTTCCTTTTTTCTTACCTGATTGTTCTGGCTAGAATTTCTGTGGTGAATAGAAGTTGTAAAAGTGGACATTCTCTGTATGTCTCAGAGGAAAGCTTTTACTCTTTTACCACTGAGTATAATGTTTGCAGTGGGGTTTTCATATATGACTTTTTTGGTGTGAGATTCCTTCTCTTCTTGGAATGTTTTTTATCATGAATATGTATTGAATTTCATCAGATGCTTTTTCTGTATTAGTTGAGATGATCGTGTGGGTTTTTTCCCTTCATTCTGATATTGTGGTGTATTACATTGGTTAACTTATGTATGTTGAATCACCTTTGCATTCTTTCCAGTGGAATCTTTGCATCCCAGTTGGAAATGATATATAAGTCTTTTAATACGCTGCTGAATTATGTTTGCTAGTTTTTTGTCGAGGATATTTTGAGTAACTGTGGCATCATAGAATGAGTTAGGAAGTGTTCTCTTCAGTGTTTTGAAGAAATTTGAGAAGAATTGATATCAGTTCATCTTTAATTGTTTGGTAGAATTCACCAGGGGAGGTGTCAGATCCAGGACTTTTCTTCATTGGGAGATTTTTGATTACTATTCTCCTTACTGGTTATAGGTCTATTCAGAGTTTGTATTTCTTTGTGATATAGTTTTGTTTCTAGGAATTTATCCATTTCATCTAGATTATCTATCCAAAGGGTTGGTATACAGTTGATTAGTCTTTTCTCTTGCTGCTTTCAAGATTCTCTGTCTTTTGACTTTTAAAAAGTGAAAGTGAAAGAGAAGTCGCTCAGTTGTGTCCGACTCTTTGCGACATGTGGACTGTAGCCCACCAAGCTTCTCCGTCCATGAGATTCTCCAGGCAAGAATACTGGAGCCGGTTGCCATTTGTTGGGCACGTACTGACCTAGGGAGTTCTTCTTTCAGTATCCTATCATTTTGCCTTTTCATACTGTTCATGGGGTTCTCAAGGCAAGAATACTGAAGTGGTTTGTCATTCCCTTCTCCAGTGGACCACATTCTGTCAGACCTCTCCACCATGCCCGCCTGTCTTGGGTTGCCCCGCGGGCATGGCTTAGACAAGGCTGTGGTCCTAGTTAGACAAGGCAATGCCAAAGAATGCTCAAACTACTGCACAATTGCATTCATCTCACACGCTAGTAAAGTAATGGTCAAAATTCTCCAAGCCAGGCTTCAGCAATGCATGAACCGTGAACTTCCAGATATTCAAGCTGGTTTTAGAAAAGGCAGAGGAACCAGAGATCAAATTGCCAACATCCGCTGGATCATGGAAAAAGCAATAGAGTTCCAGAAAAACATCTATTTCTGCTTTATTGACTATGCCAAAGCCTTTGACTGTGTGGATCACAATAAACTGTGGAGAATTCTTCAAGAGATGGGAATACCAGACCACCTGACCTGCCTCTTGAAAAATCTGTATGCAGGTCAGGAAGCAACAGTTAGAACTGGACATGAAACAACAGACTGGTTCCAAATAGGAAAAGGAGTACGTCAAGGCTGTATATTGTCACCCTGCTTATTTAACTTATATGCAGAGTACATCATGAGAAACGCTGGGCTGGAAGAAACACAAGCTGGAATCAAGATTGCTGGGAGAAATATCAATAACCTCAGATAAGCAGATGACACCACCCTTATGGCAGAAAGTGAAGAGGAACTAAAAAGCCTCTTGATGAAAGTGAAAGAGGAGAGTGAAAATGTTGGCTTAAAGCTCAACATTCAGAAAACGAAGATCATGGCATCTGGTCCCATCACTTCATGGGAAATAGATGGGGAAACAGTGGAAACAGTGTCAGACTTTATTTTGGGGGGCTCCAAAATCACTACAGATGGTGACTGCAGCCATGAAATTAAAAGACGCTTACTCCTTGGAAGGAAAGTTATGACCAACCTAGATAGCATATTGAAAAGCAGAGATATTACTTTGCCGACTAAGGTCCGTCTAGTCAAGGCTATGGTTTTTCCACTGGTCATGTATAGATGTGAGAGTTGGACTGTGAAGAAAGCTGAGCGCTGAAGAATTGATGCTTTTGAACTGTGGTGTTGGAGAAGACTCTTGAGAGTCCCTTGGACTGCAGGGAGATCCAATCAGTCCATCCTAAAGGAGATCAGCCCTGGGATTTCTTTGGAAGGAATGATGCTAAAGCTGAAACTCCAGTACTATGGCCATCTCATGCGAAGAGTTGACTCATTGGAAAAGACTCTGATGCTGGGAGGGATTGGGGGCAGGAGGAGAAGGGGACAAAAGAGGATGAGATGGCTGGATGGCATCACGGACTTGATGGACGTGAGTCTGAGTGAACTCAGGGAGTTGGTGATGGACAGGGAGGCCTGGCGTGCTGTGATTCATGGGGTTGCAAAGAGTCGGACCCCACTGAGCAACTGAACTGAATTGTGGTCCTCGTGTGATTAGATTGACTAGTTTTCTGTGAGTATGGTTTCAGTGTGTCTGCCCTCTGATGCCCTCTTGCAACACCTACCATCTTACTTGGGTTTCTCTTACCTTGAGCGTGGGGTATCTCTTCACGGCTGCTCCAGCAAAGCACAGCCGCTGCTCCTTACCTTGGACTAGGGGTATCTCCTCACCGCCGCCCTTCCTGACCTTCAACGTGGGATAGCTCCTGTAGGCCCTCCTGCACCACCGCAGCCACCGCTCCTTGGAGGTGGGGTTGCTCCTCCGGGCCACCACCCCTGGCCTCGGACGCAGGGTAGCTCCTCCTGGCCGTTCCTGCGCCGTCGCAGCCTGGCACTCTCGGCCGCTGCCCTTAACCTCAGACGTGGGGTAACTCCTCTTGGCTGCTGCCCTTCTGGCATGGGGTCCTCCTGGCTTCTGCCCCTGACCTCGGATGCGGGATAACTCCTCTCGGCCACGCTTAGTGTGCCTGTCGCAGCCGCCGGCGCTTGACTTTTAAAAGTTTGATTATGAAGTATGCTTGTTGGTCTTTTAAGTTTTTCTCATTCGGAGTTTGTTAATCTTCTTCAACATTTATATTGCTGTCTTTCATCAAATTTAGCAAGTTTTCAGCCACTGTTTCTTCGAATATTCTCTCTGCCCTTTTCTCACTTCTCCTTCTGAGATCTCAGTGCACATGTTGGTCTCTTGATGGTGTCCCACAGCGCCCTTAGTCTCTGTTCGCTTTTGGTCTGTTTTCTTTCCATCCCTCCAACTTGATAATTTATATGTCCTATCTTAGAGTTTGTAGATTCTTTCTTCTGCTTGCTCAAGTTTGTGTTAGTGAATTTTTCATTTCAGTTATTGTACTTTTCAGCTCCAGAATTTCTTTTTGGTTCGTTTTTAGGTTTCTATTTCTTTATTCTTATTTCCATTTTATTCAGAGACTGTTTTCTTAACTTTGTCGCCATCTTCCTTTAGTTCTTTGAGCATCTTTTAGACAGTTGCTTTAATATTTTTGTCTAATATATCTGCCATCAGGTGTTTTTTAGGAATAATTTTTGTTGATTTAGTTTTTTTTTGTTTTTAAATGGCCATACTTTCCTCATGCTTCGTATGCCTTATGATCTTTTGTTGAAAACTGGATATTTGATTTTAATAATGTGGTAATTTTGGAAATCAGATTCTCTTTCTTCCTAGAATTTGATTTTTTTTAAATTGTCTTTTTTTTTTTTTTTTTTTGACTGTTGTAGACAGTCTCCATGCAGAAGGTCAGCCTGAGATATAGATGTTAGGTCTCTTCAGGTCTTTTCTGAGTCTTCCCCTCAGCATATTCAGTCACTTTCTAATTTTTCCTGTACATGAAGTAGTTTTTGAATGTACTAGTGTTTAGTAACTGGCTCCCAAAAGGGGGAAAATGGAAAATGAAGGGGACATAAAAGAGCACTGGCTTGCTCTCTCCCTCTTTTTTTTTCAAATATTTCTTTGTCTGTGTTGGGTCTTAGTTGCAGCATATAGGATCTTTTGTTGGGGATCAAGGGCTTAGCTGCCCCGTGGCATGTGGAATCCTAGTTCCCTGGCCAGGGATAAAACCCATGTCCCCTGAGTTGCAAGGTGGACTCTCAGCCACTGGACCACCAGGGAAGTTCCAGGCACTGGTTATTTAAGACCCCTGGAAGTCACTTCAGCTGGAGGATGAGGGATTTGCACCAGTGGGAGGAGGTGTAACAACTGTAGCTATCTGCCTCTTTGTCTACACCTGTGTGATCAGAAACAGCAGTCAGTGATCAGAGCACAGGTCCCCAGTATTTGAAGGACAGGGTTGTCTCTGTCCACCTTGGCTTCTAGCTTGTGTGTGAAGAGCATGTGCACAGTCGGTGGGGCTGCACATGACTTGAGCTGGGAGATGGAGAGCTGTTGCTCTACTCCGAAGTAAGATTGACCATCAGTGAATGATAGTCGCTCGGTCGTGTCCGACTCTTTGTGACCCCATGGACTGTAGCCCGCCAGGCTCCTCTGTCCATGGAATACTCCAGGCGAGAATACTGGAGTGAGTTGCCATTTCCTTCTCCAGGGAAAATTGCCTGTAATCAACCACAATTAACCTTCAAATTCTGTCCATGGAACTTGCAAGCTTTCAGTAGATTCCCAAGTTCCAGTATAGTTACACTAGGCAGATTCTGCCAGTGCAATTATTGTCTAACTGGGGACACAGATTTCTAGTACTTGCTACTCTACTGTCTTCCCAGAATCCTCTTCTGTAAGGCGATTTTCTTTTTTAACACTACGGGAGTATCCTGTTTTAGAATAATCTCTTTTCCAATGGTTTTAACATACGTTTATGATTCTGGGCTGTATCAATTATTGTATTACTATTTGTAAAATGAAATATATTTTCTAATTGCTTCATTTTAGGAAGTAATTATTTTGAGATTTTGCTGCCTAAAAATATCTTTATCCTTATAGTTGATTGGCCATAGAATTTTAGGTTTGAAATAATTTTCTTTCAGAATTTTGAAACCATTGTTTCACTACCTTCAGGCTTCCATTATTTTTTTCAGGCTGTTAGGTATGAAGGGTATTCTGATTCTTGCTCCTTTGTATGTGACCTTTTTTTTTTCCCCCTCTGGAAGCTTATGGAATCTTTTCTTTGTCTTCATTTTTAAAAAATTTTAGTGATGTCGCTTGGTGCCTGTCTGTTTTTGTTTGTTGTAGTAGATCTTTGACAGACCTTCTTAATCTGACCATTATGCCTTTCAGTTTTAGGAAGTTTATTGACTTATTACATCAGTTTTAGCTTTTCTTCTATTTTGTTCTGTTCTTACTTTTAAGAGTGCCACTTCTTCATATGGGCCTCCCTGGTGGCTCAGATAGTAAAGAATCTGATTGCAGTGTAGGAGACCTGGCTTTGATCCCTGGGTAGGGGAGATCCCTAGAAAAGGGAGTGGCAACCGACTCCAGTATTCTTGCCTGGGAAATCCCGTGGGCAGAGGAGCCTGGTGAGCTACATACAGTCCATGGGGTCGCAAAGTGTTGGACGCTGCTGAGCGACTAATACTTTCATACTTTCTTCTTCATATTTTGGACCTTCTGAATAGATTCTCTAGTACTTATCTTTTTTCTCTTATTGTTCATTCTTTTTTCTTTATATTCTGATTGATGAAAGATATTTCTTTATCTTCTAACTTTTGTACTGAGTTTTCATTGCTGTGGTTGTATTTTTAACTTACAAGAACTCTTTCTTGTTCTTTAAATGTTTCCTTTAAAAATGTCCCATGTGTTTCATGTAAGTAATATCTTAGTTCTCTCAGGATAATGATAGTCCTTTAAAATTAAACATTTTAATTTTGTTTTGAATTTTGAAGTGATTTTTAGATTTACAGGAAAGTTGCAAATAGCATACATAAGATTCCTGAATACCCTCCACCAAGCTTCCTTCAGTGTTAATATCTTATATAATTACAGTACTTTTGTCAAAACTAAGAAGTTAACATTGGTTTAGTAATATTAAACTATAGACTTAATTTAGATTTCTCCAGCTTATTGTTCCAGGATCTAATCCAAGAAACTGTATTACATTTAGTCGTGATGTCTCTTTAGTCTCCCTCAATCTGTGATAGTTTCTTAGTCTTTCTTTTCTTTTTTTTTTAATGATCTTGACAGTTTTGAAGAGAACTGTTCAAGTATTGTTGTCCTTTAATTCAAATTTGTCTGATGTTTTCTCATGATTATTCTAGGGTTATGAGTTTATAGGAAAAATACCACAGAAGTTAGGTTGCCTTCCTGCCTCCCCTCCCCTAATTAAAATTTTTTTGTATTGCATAATCTCTTCAAGTTGCATTGTTTTCTATAGGTAGTCATTATTTTAAAAAAGAATTCTTTCATATTTTTCTCAGACATCTAGTAATCCTTCATTGACTGCTAAACTTTAAGAGAGGGGATTGAAAAACTAATCCAAGATTATGAAAATGTGAATGAGGCTCATTGACTGTTTATTTCACTGTGGGGTGATCTGACTGAGCATTTTAATTGGGGATCTCTAATGTTCTTTGTTGTTGTTCTACTGAGGCTTTTTTTTTTTTCTTTCATTCATCTGGTTAGATTCTGCAAAGAATGATCCTTCAGTTTCCCTCTTGGAGGGTGAAAATTGGGGAGAGAAGGCTGGGAAGTCTTACTCGATGTGTGTTTACTTAATCTCTCCACTTTCAGTATGGTGTCCTCCCTTTTACTGCTGCCAGCATCCCTCAGCCTAGAAACCCTCCCTTTTACTCTCTAGAGAATAAAGCTTCAGTCTCTTATCAGGACGGTAGAGCAGCAGGCACCCGGGTTTACAGTTGGGGAGAAATTCTGAGGATCTGAAGCTTCTGAAATAGAATTTCATCCAAGCCACTTTATAGTTCCATCTTTCACTTCCACTTCCTGAACATTTTAGAGATTCTTTGATGTAAATTATACTGGTTCTGTGTTTACCACAGTAGCTCTTGATTTCGTTTTCTTGGGTCTGTGTAGTCATTTATCACGCTTCCATCTATCTTTCAAGAAAATTATCTTGCTGTTGTCTCCCCTGACTTTTTTGGGGGGTGGAGAAGAAAGGGGTGACTTTCTTTGGCTTATGCTTTTAAAATTTTTTATTTCCTTTTGTTTTAATGGGATTTTCAGGCAGGATCAAAAGTGGATACGCATTCAATTTACCATCCTTATCCAGAAGTTTGGCAAGTCTTCTTTAAAGATTTCTTGAGAGGTGCAGAAATTTACACCAGCTTCCTCCTTGATAAATATTCTAAATCCCTAGACTGAGAAATGAAGACTAGGACAGATAAGTACACCGTATTACTTTCTCTGACTATTATATCCTAAAGAGTTAGGTTCCTGTTTACCAAAAACAAACAAAACAAAATAAACACACCCCCCCCCCCATGCAAACAAACAAACAACAACCCCAAAGTCTCCAGCTGGCTCTTGAAGGAAGTGGCCTCAAATTCTTGCAACCATTCAGATGTGCTGCATGCTAAGTCATTTCAGTTGTGTCCAACTCTGTGTGACCCCCTGGGTTGTAGCCCACCAGGCTCCTCTGTCCATGGGATTCTCCAGGCAAGAATACTGCGTTAGTTGCCACTTCCTACTCCAGGGGATCTGCCCGACTCAGGGATTGAACCTGTGTCTCTTGTGTCTCCTGCATTGGCAGGTGGGTTCTTTACCACCGGCACCACTTGGGAGGGGCATTCAGATGTAGTATTTCTCACAAATCATGTTCTACCTAGGTCTTTATACAGTGGTTTCTTCTGCATGGAATTCCTTCCTTTGTCCCCCTCCTTGATTTCCTTCCTAGTTAATCCTTGCTAATGCCTTCCCACTCCAGGAAGCCTTCTTTGATCCCTGCCCTCATCATTATCACCTCCAGGTTTGTGTTTCCTCACCTTCTCTTGTGTTTCCACATCTAGCAACTGTTATACTACTGTAATTGTTTATTTAGGTGTCCACAGCCACTTCGCCAGGGACCAGATCTTATTTATCTTTGAATATATTGCCATTTATCTCACTAGTTGGAACACAAGTGCTTGTCATTTTAAATTTCAGATCTTGCAGGAAAATAAAATGGGGCTTAAAAAAAACAACTGTATAGGGACTTCCGTGGTGGTCCAGCGGTTAAGAATCTGCCTTGCAATGCAGAGGACACAAGTTCGATCCCGGTTGGGGAGCTAAGATCCCATATGCTGCAAAGCAGCTAAGCCTGAGTACCACAGCTACCGCGCTTGCACTCAAGAGTCCATGAGCCGCAGCGGCTGAAGCCTGCGCACCACAACTGAAGCTCTGTGCGCTGCAGCGAAAATCCCGAGTGCTGCAACTAAGACCTGACACAGCCAAGTAAGTAAATTAGCTAATTAGAAAAGAACTGTGTAACCCTCATGGATATTGAATTAATACCAAAATCCTTTTATGTGCTAAGTCGTGTCTGACTCTCTGTGACCCCATAGACCATAGCCCACCAGGCTCCTCTGTCCTTGGGATTTTCCAGGCAAGGATACTGGAGTGAAGAGTTCATCAATAGAATGATAAAAATGACCAGGAAAATTCAGTAATTATTTTTGATTAAAATTTCACTGAAGTTACTATGGCTTAAAAGGGCAAGGATATGCTGTGTTAGCTTGGATATTTTTATCAGTCACTGAAAACTAATTGCTGCCTCTTAATTAGAATTGCTGGGAAAATACAATGTCATTTGAGTTCAAGAACATGTTTCATAAGTTTGGCAAAGTCTGTTTTATTTTATTTAGAGAAATGTCTAAATAAGTGCATTAGCTATAGTTAGCTTTACCTCATTTTTTTCAGGGACATAGGGTACAGTTTGGGAGCCTTCTGCAAATATTTTCAGGTCCCCAAATAAAAATTCAAGAATATGGACAGGTGATCTTTGAATGACAGGGGTTTGGACTGCATGGGTCCACTTATGTGTGGAGTGTTTTCAGTAGTAAATACTGTAATTACTATGGGAACCAAGGTTGGTCACATCTGTGGATGCTGAATCTTGGATTTGGAGGAACTGTATATATAGAGGCCCCCTCCAAGTGATACCCGAGTGTTTGACTGTGCGGAGGATTGGCACCCCTAACCCCCGCTGTCGTTCAAGAGTCAACTGTATGTATTTTTAAATAAAAGAAAATTTGACCTTGCTAACATTTGATATAATGAAATATTTATTTGGCTAAGTAGAATGTTCTACAGCTCTATTTGGGGAAAGGCCTTCTTTTAGAGGTGATAAGACAGCAGCTGTATAATCCTTCTCGAGGGCTCAACTCCATTCTTTGACCACTTAGAGAAAAAAGTCTAAGCCTATTTCATGGCAGGGCTTTAGGGTTCCCAAACTTGTGTGCAAGCAAAATTTGAGTGAGCATGAATTTTTGTCAGAAAAAGGTCCTTAGCTTTTATCTGGATTCTGGTAGTGTCTTGACTTAGGAAACTTTAAGAGCCTCTGGTTTAGGTACTTCACCCACTGCATTTGCTAGAGAGGATAAAGTGGAGGGGGCAGTTTGAAGATTAATTGTGACTTTAAGATTTAACTTTTTGGGGAATTCCCTGGAGGTCCAGTGGTTAGGACTCAGGGTTTTCACTGAGGACGTGTGTTCAATTCCTAGCCAGGGAAATAAGATCTTGCAAGCCAGGAGGTGTGGCCAAAAAAAAAAAAGGACTGAAATTTTTGGACACAACCATAATAAGATGTTGTTAACATTATGAAATATATGTAATGGATACAAAAATTTACAAAGCAGTATTCATCCTTATAGTGTGGTACACTGTTAACCATTTCTTTTTAAAAAATACTTGTTTCTCTTATCTTGTAATATATATTGTTTGGCTGCATTGGGTCTTAGTTGGGGCGTGCAGGATCTTTTGTTGTGCCTTGCGGATCCATGGGGCACAGATTCTATGGTTGCAGCGCATAGTCTCAGTAGTTGCGGAGCTGCAGTGCAAGGGCTTAGTTGCTCCTTGGCATGTGGGGTCTTAGTTCCCTGACCAGGAATCGAATCCCCTGCATTGCAAGGTGGATTCCTAACCACTGGATCACCAGGGAAGTCCCAACATTTTCTGTTTCACTTGCTCTTTAAAATGTTTGTAACTCACTACGTTAATGTCTTAGTGGTTAACTTGTATTTGAACCACAGTGGTCTAGTGCATCACCGTTTGTCAAAGCCTTTCCTGTGCTCTCAGTCCTCACAGCAGGAGGTACATGTGGCTTCTTTTTATTTTCACAGATGAGGTGACTCGGAGATGTTTAGTGACTTGTTTGGTGCACTGCCAGTATGTGGTAGGGTCAGGCTGTTGTCTTGGCCCTTGGTTTTGACTCCTTTGTTTACATTCCATCCATCCTTACATACTTTTTCCTGCCTGTTTTCACTGCCTTCTTGCCATAATTGTAGGGAATAATACTAGCTCAGACTACACAACCGGGTCCATCCTAACTTGACACTGTCCCCAGTCCTGTTGCTTGTCATTTGGGGTCCTCTCCTTGAGCTTCTGGATTTTCCTATCTGTATAAAGAGGTTCTTTCCTTCTTTTTTCTTGTGTACTCTAGAGCAATGATTTTCAAGCCTAGATTTATTTACTTACTTTATAATTTTTTACATTGATTTTTGGCTGTGCTGGATCTTCACTGCTGTGCAAGGGCTTTCTCTAGTGATGGACAGTGGGGGCTCCTCTCCAGTTGCAGTGCACAGGCTTCTCATTGCGGTGGCTTCTCTTGTTGCAGGAGCAGAGGATTCAGGGCATGCAGGCTTTAGTAGTTGGGGCTCACAGGCCTAGTTGCCCCAAGGCATGTGGGTCCTTCCCAGACCAGGGATGGAATCCATGTCCCCTGCATTGCAAGGTGTACTCTTAACCTCAGGACCACCAGGAAAGCCCCAAGCCAATTATAAGAGGTTCAGTCGATCGTGGAACTTCATATTCAGATTTCTGGTTCTCTAGCAGGGATTCTGGTTCAGAAGATCTGAAATGGAGTTTAGACATAATATATATATTTATATATATATATATTTTGGTTTGTTTTTTAAATAGTTTTTTAAATTGAAGTATAGTTGATGTTCAATATTATATACAATGTTATATATAGGTGTACAATATAGAGTCAACAATTTTTAAAGGTTATACTTCATTTACAGTTACTATAAAATATTGGTTATAGTCCCTGTGTTACACAATATATCCTTGTGGCTTTTTTTTTTTTTCACTTTATGTTTTATTAAATATTCTATTTTCATATACTATTTCTTTTTTTTTTCCTCTCTTTTTATTTATTTATTTATTTTTAATTTTTACTTTACAATTCTGTATTGGTTTTGGCATAGATTGACATGAATCCACCACAGGTGTACATGCGTTCCCAAACATGAACCCCCCTCCTACCCCCCTCCCCATTTGTGGCTTATTTTATACAAAATAGTTTGTACCTCTTAATCCCCTACCCCTTTATTGTTCCTCGCCACCTTCTCTCTCCCTGCCTGTAATCACTAGTCTTTTCGCTGTATGTGTGAATATGCCTTTTTGTTGTTGTTGTTGTTGTTATATTCACTTCCTAGTTTGTTGTATTTTTTAGATTCCACATGTAACTGGTATCATACAATATCTGCCATTCTCTGCCTGACTTATTTCACTTTAGTTCAGTTCAATTCAGTCGCTCAGTCGTGTCCGACTCTTTGCGACCCCATGAATCGCAGCACGCCAGGCCTCCCTGTCCATCACCAACTCCCAGAGTTCACTCAGATTCTCGTTCATCGAGTCAGTGATGCCATCCAGCCATCTCATCCTCTGTCATCCTCTTCTCCTCCTGCCCTCAATCCCTCCCAGTATCAGAGTCTTTTCCAATGAGTCAACTCTTCACATGAGGTGGCCAAAGTACTGGAGTTTCAGCTTTAGCATGGCAGAAAGTGAAGAGGAGCTAAAAAGCCTCTTGATGAAAGTGAAAGAGGAGAGTGAAAATGTTGGCTTAGAGCTCAACATTCAGAAAACGAAGATCATGGCATCCGGTCCCATCACTTCATGGGAAATAGACGGGGAAACAGTGGAAACAGTGTCAGAGTTTATTTTTGGGGGCTCCAAAATCACTGCAGATGGTGACTGCAGCCATGAAATTAAAAGACGCTTACTCCTTGGAAGAAAAGTTATGACCAACCTAGATAGCATATTCAAAAGCAGAGACATTACTTTGCCGACTAAGGTCCGTCTAGTCAAGACTATGGTTTTTCCTGTGGTCATGTATGGATGTGAGAGTTGGACTGTGAAGAAGGCTGAACACCGAAGAATTGATGCTTTTGAACTGTGGTGTTGGAGAAGACTCTTGAGAGTCCCTTGGACTGCAAGGAGATCCAACCAGTCCATCCTAAAGGAGATCAGCCCTAGGATTTCTTTGGAAGGAATGATGCTGAAGCTGAAACTCCAGTACTTTGGCCACCTCTTGAGAAGAGTTGACTCATTGGAAAAGACTCTGATGCTAGGAGGGATTGGGGGCAGGAGGAGAAAGGGACGACAGAGGATGAGATGGCTGGATGGCATCACGGACTCGATGGACATGAGTCTGAGTGAACTCCGGGAGATGGTGATGGACAGGGAGGCCTGTTGTGCTGCGATTCATGGGGTCACAAAGAGTCGGACACGACTGAGTGACTGAACTGAACTGAACTGAACTGAACTTCCAAAGAAATCCCAGGGCTGATCTCCTTCAGAATGGACTGGTTGGATCTCCTTGCAGTCCAAGGGGCTCTCAAGAGTCTTCTCCAACACCACACTTAATACCCTCCAAATCCATCTGTGTTGTTGCAAATGGCAAAATTTCATTTTTTATGGCTAATATTCCTTTGTATAAATACACCCCATCTTCTTGATCCATTTATTTGTTTAAAAAAAAACTCCACAGGTGATTGTTACATTTAGTCAAAGTTGAGAATTTCTGCCCTGAAGACATAATTGTTGAACAAAGAAGGAAACTGAGTATTTGGGAAATAGCTAGAGATTCTTGGCTCCCTTAGTTTAGGGACTTAATAATTAGAGACCTGTCCTCTCCTTGGCTCCCAACCTTTGTGGACACAATAATCAGAGCCTGAGTGAATTGTGGAGAATCTAGTGGTTCTCTTGTTCCTGCTGCCTCCTTTTTGATGAAATTTTGGAAGTCATAGGGTCAGAATGTGTCCATCAAGACACACAATTGGAAAAGGCACCTTGTGGAATGGTAAGCTTGGATTACTGTTTAATACTTTTCATGAATAATAAAGTCTTTGAATGTATAATGCTTTTGATTTACAGATTTAAACAGTCAACTGAACTTTGAACTTCAAGTTAATAAATAGTATATTTGACCAGAAAAATGATACTTTGAGTATTTAGTTTTGTACTAAGATGAACAAAACAGCAATTGATAAAATTTGAGTTTCTTAAAAAAAAAAAAAAAACAACACACTTCAAATCTCTCTCTTTCTCTCTTTAGTTCTTTTTGGAAGTGGATATCTGCTCAGACAATAAGAATTATAAGAGGTCAGTTACAAATAATGCTCTTTCATGTGTACAATGTGATAAAAGTTTTATGTTCATGTGCTGAAATAAGAATTGTAGACTTTCATGTTAAAAGTTGCCTTCCACAGAAAAATATAAGCAGATTGAGAGGGGTAGCCTGAATTGGATGAGACTGACAATGGTAGGTATCCACCACCTTTTCTCCTCAATTCCGGCTGGAATCAGTGGAAATGGGACGGGCGGTGGAGTAGCTTCTAGAGTGTCTGGCAGCTTTACTCAGTGATTTTCCGTACACTTCTCTTTTCTGTGGTTTGTAGGCTTGTCGCCTGGGAATACCACTCAAGTAGAGTTGCCAGTTGATGGACAGGCTTTTAAGCTGTTGACTCCTAGCTGCTTTCAGTGTCTGGAACCTATAGGGAAGGCTGTCTTCATGTTCATAGCTTGGAAAGAACAATTTGAAGTTGACCATATGGAGCCTTTCATTTATTTAGTCCTTTCTTTTTGTTCTCCCTTGGAATCAGAGAATTGGTCCTTTCTCAATAGAATGGGGGGTGGTGTGTGGGTGTGTGTGTTCAGTTATCTAATTTTGCTTAGACTATAAACTAGAATCTGTGCCTGAGTGCCTTATTTATTTCTCTTGTGAAGAAGGCAACTATCGTTTTCTTTGTTAGTTGAGATGAAATTTGGAAATTTTTTTTTAAACTGGTATTTTTAAGCTTGATTAGTCACTGCTCTAAAAATATGAAAGAAGCAGCCTTTTTGCTGCTGTACCTGTTGGTGTTCTTCAGAGTGGTAAATCTGTTACAGTTTTTCCCTCTCTCCTTCTCTCCCTTTCCCCCTTATATCTTTTTTTCCTCTTTTAATGACTTGGTTTTTTTGAAAACCAAGCATTCTGGAAATGAGCCTCTTTATAAAATTTGGAGGTATTAAATTTTTTTTTTTTTTAAAGAAACCTGATATTCTAAAGGAGAAATGTGTAGGGAATTTATTTATTTTATTTTTGGCCATACTGCATAGCATGAGGGATCTTGGTTCCCAGACCAGGGATTGAACCTGAGCTTCTTGTAGTGGAAGCATGGAAGTCCCCTGTGTAGTGAATTTAGACTTCAAGTTTTTCCTGTCACATGATGCTTTTATATTAATATTTGATTCCAGTTTTTAAAATGAAAAATTAAGTAATCCCCAGCTCACTTTTAGGAAATGTCTACAGGTAATTTCTAGCATTCCTGCCAAATTTTTATTATTGTTGCATTCTTCTAGCACAGTGGTTTTCAAATTTCGGGACTTGTTATAAAATGGATTACTGTGCCCTGACACGTAGGTTTAGGTACAGTCAGCTAGTCTGTGGCAGAGCCCTGGTGATGTGGTTGCTGTGGCTGCTGTCGTGGTCCAGCAACCACATGTGGAGAACCACTGCTCTAGCGTTGGCAGATCCTGTTTTGTTTTTGTAAATGAATAAGCTCTGATTCATAACTTACACAAAGCTGATGGTGCCTGTGTGGTTTTAACATATTTAGTGATGATTCTCAAATATTTTAAAATCTTGATGTTTTATTATCTAATGTCAAAGAACACTAACTTTTATATATCAAGGTGGTTTATAGCATATGAAGTTATTAATAATAAGTTTATTATTGTAACTTTCTTAGAGCATCTCAGTATCAGAACTGGGAATCATTTCTCTCAGAATTGTTGGTCAGGCAGTAAGCTGTTCAATACCAATTTGATGTGTAGTTTTGACTAAAATAGGATTTTTGAAATGACAGAGTAAATATTATTTCATTTACTTTTGGCTTTTATTATTGTTATCATCTTTGAGCTATGTTTTGATCTTTGGTAATTAGTTTGTTAGCAGTTGGTAACATCTACTCCTGACTAGTAAGGCCCGGTATCTAGAAAACTTATACCTAATTGAGATAACACTTCTGTAATTGTAATTATAGATTTTAAATTTGATAGTAGATTCACTTTCTCCCTATCAGTGTCAGCAGTCAGCATATTAGAGCCCCAAACAGAGATTTTGAGGTGAATTTTTAACAGATGTAATTTTAAGAAAAAATTCACGGGAACAAGTAAAGGTTTTTTTAAATTAAGAAGTACTCATTTGGAATTTGCTTTAAAGCAAACTATATATGTGTGTGTGTGTGTGTGTAGTATATACACACATTTAGTTTTCTTTATATATGTATGTGCATTTATAATATATTTCACTTATGTATAATAAATATGTATAATTTGTTATATTTCACTTAAGTATAATAAATATATACAGTTACATAAAATTCATAGTCTCTCACAGTGTAATATCTGGAACCAGGTTATAATTGTATACTTAACTTTAAACACCAAGTTTCAAAAGCCCATTGCTGTCCCCAAACCCTTACCCTGCATTCTCTCTAATAAGTGTCGGTGTTAGTCACTCAGTTGTATCCGACTCTTTGCGACGTCATGGTCTATAACCCACCAGGCTTCTCTGTCCATGGATTTCTCCAGGTAGGAATACTGGAGTGGGTAGACATTCACTTCTCCAGGGGATTGTCCCAACCCAGGGATCAAACCCGGGACTGCTGCATTGCAGGCTGATTCTTTACCCTTGGAGTCACCGGGGAAGCCCCAATAATAACAGCTGAAATCACAATATCACAGCAAGCAACTTTTACCTACTTGCAAAGATTTCTCTATTGGTCATTATTAGTTCTTGGACATCACCAAATTTATAGACATTGGGAATGGCTTATAGTTTTTAGAGAGAATGTTCTTTGAGGAAAAGGGAACTGATTTTAATTTTTTTAGCTATAGTTCCCATGATCTGAATTTTCTTTAGAAAGCAAAATTCTTGGGACTTCCCTGGTGGTCCGTGGTTAGGACTCTGTGTTGTCAACGCAGGAGGCTTGATCCCTGGCCCAGGGAACTAGGATCCCACATGCTGTGTAGCGTGGGCCAAAATTAAAAAAAAAAAAAAAAGAATTAAGAAAAAAATGAAAGCAAAGTCCTTGAAAAAGAATAGCCAAGAACACTAGATCTCAGACTCTGCCTTGCTTCCAGGTGCCAGCTGTGGTGTATTAGGTCTAACTTGTGGCTTTCCTCAGATGTAGGTTGTTATTCATAACTTGTTTTTCTCACTTATTCTTTGTCTTCTCCATAGCTCTGAGGGCTCATTTTGAAGGAACAATGGATGAACCTTCTTCCTTGGCCAAACCTCTGGAGCTGAACCAGCACTCCCGATTCATAATTGGCTCCGTGTCTGAAGATAACTCGGAGGATGAGATT
This sequence comes from Oryx dammah, assembly GCF_014754425.2. Taxonomy (NCBI): domain Eukaryota; kingdom Metazoa; phylum Chordata; class Mammalia; order Artiodactyla; family Bovidae; genus Oryx; species Oryx dammah. The sequence goes on from NW_024070192.1 coordinate 48,463,334, forward strand.
AGCAACCTGGTGAAGCTCGACCTGCTGGAGGAAAAGGAGGGCTCTCTGTCACCAGCCTCGGTCAGCTCAGACACGCTCTCTGACTTGGGAATCTCGAGCCTCCAGGATGGTTTGGCCTTACACATGAGGTAAGTCAGAGAAGCTGAATGTTTTTCTTACTGAACCTGTCCTATTGGTTTCACTGATCTTGTTTTAGAAAGAGCAAGGATATTTTGAGTCAAGGTTATTTCCCCTTTTTCTACATCACTGGACTTAAAGTTTTGATGAATAAGTGGGAGATGATATATTTTGCCTGAGGTGCAGGTTTTTGAAAGCCTCTTTTCCCAAATGTTTCCTCTCACTGTTCTCTTATTCTTCTTACGAGGGGACTTTTAGCAATAAGACTCAGCAAGTGAGGCTGAGGAATTTCAGTCTCTATTACTTTGACTAACATTGTTGTAACTGTCCAATGACTGATAGGACTTTTGCAGGGATGGGCAAACTGGTAGTAATCTTTCTCTGAACTGCTTTATCATGTCAGGAAGTTATATTCTTTTTTTTTTTTTTAATTTATGTTGGCTGTACAGAGAACGGGCTCTGGAGCACAAGCGCAGTAGTTGTGGTGCACAGCCTTACTTGTCCTTTGGCATGTGGCATCTTCGTTCCCTGACCAGGGATCGAACCTGTGTCCTCTGCATTGCAAGGTGGATTCTTAACCACTGGGTCACCAGCGAAGTCCCAAGGCCAGTCTTTATTGAGGAACAAGGGGTTGTTGTAGAGCTCTCCTTTTCCTCTAGAAATGCAGTTCTCTGGGTGTAATTGAGAATGTCCATAAATAGTATCACTATATTATTTTTATTTATTGATGTTTGCTTGTACAACCAACATGTTACCTTGTGCTCATTTGCTTTGCATTTCTTGGATTACAGGGTCTGAATTAGTGGTTCTTGGTTTTCATTGTACGTAAGAATCTCTTGGGGAATCTTGAGAAATGAGCCCCATCCCGAGATTCTGATTCACTTGATATTGGCTTGTCTTAGAGTCGGGGCATTTTTTAAAGTTATTTGAGTGATTATAACATGCATCCAGGGTTGAGATTATTGGTAAGCTTAGACAAACATAAATTAGGGTGAGTGTTGCTGCTGTTATTATCTTGGTGCTTCCATTCTTAATGGCTTGTAAAAGAATTCAGCTCCTTTTTATACACTTAAGAATCAGAATCTGTAGTAAAATCGTATGCTGGATCTGGCTGAATGTGACTGTCCTGTCTTATGGTTATCCCTGGGGATTTGGGGTCGTTGCTTCTGAAAGAGGAAGTAGTGAGTACCAGTGGTCACCCCTGTGGCTACATGGAGGTCCAAAGAAAAGAGTTACGAAAGTTAATGATGTTTTACTTCACAGATTCCCAAAACTTCAGTGAACCAGAGAGAGAATTTAGACTAATGCCTTTTGTTTAAATAGATGATAAAATTGAGGACTGAAGAGGGAAAAGAACTTGCCTAAAGAGCTAAAAACTGGAATTCAAAGTTAGATGCCCTGATTCCATATCAGTAACTTGTCTCCTCTATTTCCTGGACCATGCAGGGTTCTAATTATATAATTCCCACAAAGCTAGTTTTTAGGAGCTAGTGAATAAAATATTATATCTAATCTCTGGGCTAAAAAAAGAGGAATGGAAGTCGGTATTTAGTGGTAGGGAAAGGAGGTCAGGTCTTTATCTTTATGTAAACATTTTTTCTTACTTAATTTTCACTTAATGATTGGCCTGAAGGCTAATACTGGTGGAGGGCATCTTCCTCCCCGAGGTCATTTGTAGATGTGTAGGGGTTGTGACTCGTGGGGTTACTTGCATTTGGAAGACAGAACCAAAGATTCTAAACCTTCTGCCGTGTCCTGGATAATCACACACAACACACTGAGGATGGTTCTCATAATGTCATATTGCTCCTGTTGAGAAACACCGGGAGAAATCTAGGTCTTTAAAAACACCGGGAGAAATCTAGGTCTCAGCATCTTGAGAAATTTGTCCAGTTTGAGGCCGAGTGAAGCAGACTATCCATTTATTGGGTTAGGAAATTGTGAGTTTGGCAATGGTGAGATAAATACCGTTGTAAGATATTCAGCTGATGATATTACAAGGCAGTTTATGGTTGCCAAATCATTCCCAAAGTTGATGATTCTTACTGCAAAGACTGTGTAGTCAATGATATGAGTGCCTGATAATTTCTGTGCATGCCCTGCCGTTGCAAAACTCATGCCTGTAGCTCGTGGAGGAACCATGAATTGAGCAGCCTGGGAAGGAGACAGTGCCAGTTCCTACTTGCTTCTGAGATAGCTAATGTTCCAAATAGAGCACAGGTTCTCCGTTGATTTATTTAAGTCACTTGGGATAACTTAAGTTGATCCAGATTCACTTTATATATTAGAAAGACTTTGTTCTGACATCTGCCACCAATTAAGTACGTGATCGCAGGTAATTTGTGTTACCTCTTTGGACTCATATTCCTAAGCTGTGAAAATGATGACATTGATTCAGATACTCCTTTTCACCCTTTGAACCCAAAGTTAAATAAAGACTGGCTAAGTTTAGTATTAGCTCCCAGAATGAATAGCGTAATCCTTCACAGGTGATATAGATTGAAGAGGCAGGTACATTCTCAGAAGACACTCACTGGCAGTCATCTAAAGCCCAGTGAAATACCTGCCATAGTATAGAATGAGAGTGGGCCCCTCCTTCAAGTTAGGGCTTGATTTTAGGTGCTCAACGAGAAGACTGGTGGGTGTGATGAATGGGTATGCAGGAAAAGGAAATAGACTTTCCCAGAGTTGGAGATGATTTGCATCCCATATTCTCTAGTGAAAGATTGGAAAAATCACTCTCTAAGCATACATTTGAAAATAATACCCTTAGAAAGTAATTATAGCTTGGTGGGTCTATATAGACCTCATGGTAGATAACTGTGCGTTGGCTTTTTCTTTTTAGAGAAGATGAGCTAGGCTGTGAGACCTGTCTATCAGCTAGGTTGCTCTATTTCTGAACCTCATTAGTAGTATTGGACATTGGAGGAGAAAGACCGTTAAAGACTGAACATAGGCGTCTCAATTTTGATACCTAATGTATGGTTTGGTGGCATTTAACAGAGGCTTCTGGTTGTATGGATATTGACATTTTCTCTGCTCCTTGTGAAATGCTACTTGAGGTCAGACTGTTCTGCCTACTTCCAATGCTATGCAAATCCGGATTACTCCACCTATCACACTATCAACCAACCAAAGATTGCAGCCAGTTTTGCAACTAGTATACTGGTTGAAGAAGTTGGAAGAAGATGAGCCCCACAGTTGCATCTTTTACCTCTTAAGGTACTTTGATTTCTTTCCTTCTTCTTTTCTAAAAAAATATTTCTTTATTTGTTGTTTATTTGTGCCAGATCTTGTTTGTAGCATGCAGGATCTTTCAGTTGCAGTGTGTGGAATCTCTAGTTGTCGCATGCGAAATCTAGTTCTCTGACCCAAGGATAGAACTAGGGCCCCCAACATCGGGAGAGCAGAGTCTTAGCCACTGGGCCACCAGGGAAGTGCCGGTATTGTGATTTCTTTAAACCTTTTTTAATCCTATAATTCATGTGTTTGAAACGCCATCTTAATTGTCTCTTAAACTTCTTAAAATGTTTATTCCAAATGTCAAATGGCCAACATTTTATCATTATGAATCAAACCTAATATGTGCTGTTGCTGGGATTTAAGACAGTAGTTGGTGCTATGGAAGAAGGGGAGAGTCATTAAATTCACTCAGGAAGGTCTCCTTGAAGGTGAGTTATATTCTTTATCACCTTTATGGTCTAGAAAGAAAAGAACTTTACCACTATCTTAGAAAATTTAGAACTCACATGTGAGATTGCCTATAACATGTTTGACTCTTCAGAAGCATTAAACTAGAGAGTTTTGAAGCTTTTCTTTTTTTTTACTTATTTTTTTTTTTTGGCTGCCTAGGGTCTCAGTTGTGGCACGCAGGCTTAGCTGGCCAGTGGTGTGTGGGATCTTAGTTCCCCTACCAGGGATCGAACCTGTATCATCACGTGCTTGACTATTACATGTCAAACTCTCTGACATACTTTATGTGGGGTGCCACGATTAATCTCCATGAGCCAAATAATGTTACTTTTATGACCCACCATTTAGGGTGGGGAATTGAGACACAGGTTAAGTAACATGCCGGAGGTCACAGAGCACATGGTGTATGGAATTCAGTCAGAGCTCATACCGTTAGCCACTAGACCTAACTCACACCTTGGGTGTCATAGATATGTTGGTGTTCTCTTTGAGCAGTTTTCCTCTGATTAAATGTCAGCCTTATTTAAAAGAAACAGAAGTTGGAAATATAGACACATATGTATGTATTTGATATTTATTTATTTTTGGCTCACTGGATCTTCGTTTCTGTGCCTAGGCTTTCTCTAGTTGCAGCGAGCAGGGGCTCCTCTTTGCTGTGCTGCACCGACTTCTCATTATAGTGACTTCTGTTGCAGAGCACGTGCTCTAGAGTGCTGACTCAGTAGTTATAGCACACGGGCTTAGTTGCTCCATGACACGTGGGATCTTAGTTCCCAGACCAGGGATTGAACACCTGTCCCCTGCCCTGCAAGGCAGATTCTTAACCCCTGGAGAGCCAGGGAAGTCCTAGAAAAAAAATATTTTCAAAGAATGCTTTATCAAAGAAGCAATAAGAAAAATTAAAAACAAAATATAAGAAAGCAAAAATAAATCCTTGTTTATCCATCACCCAGAGATAACTCCTGCTCATACCCTGTTGTATAGTCTTCCGAATCCTTATCTGTGCACATGGGCATATTGCATTTCTCACTACTGAAATGAGATCATCCAGTACACACTGTTTTACAATCTCTGTTTTTGTCGAAAGTTTCCACTTTTGTATTTCAATGTATTTTCATCTCATCTCATATGTATGTCACATTAAAGTTTCTTCAGTTGATTCCAAAATCCTGGTTCATCCAAACTGGTACCCAGTCTAGGACCATGCACGTGTGTGTGTGCACGCACTAAGTCACTTCAGTTGTGTCTGACTTTTTTGTGACCCTATGGATTTTAGCCCGCCAGGCTCCTCTGTCCATGGATTCTTCAGGCAAGAATATGAGAGTCGGTTGCCTGCCCTCCTCCAGGAGGGGATCTTCTTGACCCAGGGATTGAACCAGTGTCTCTGCATTGATAGGCGGGTTCTTTACCACTAGCGCCCCCTGGGAAACCCCTACGGCCATACATTGTATATTGTATTCCTTAAATTTCTTAGTCTGTCTTGTTCCCCTCCCTGCTTTTTGGAGACAGTGATCAGTGACTTGTTGAAAAGGATGATAGCAAATTATCAGAACACATTATAACATTAGGATCTCTTAGGTGCTTCAGTGGGCTTTCTTTTCCCACATGCCCCTTAATTGGTGGTCTTCTGCAAGGCTTTCTGGCTTTAGCCCTCTTCTTTTTTTTTTTTTGGTAACTTTATTTTATATTGACGTATAGCCGTTTAACAATGTGATAGTTTCCGGGTGAACAACAAAGGGACTCAGACATAATATACATGAACCCTCCCTCCCCCACTCCCCTTCCTTCCAGGCTTCCACGTAACATTGAGTAGAGTCCCCTGTGCCCTACCAACAGTAGGTCCTTGTTGGTTATCCATTTTAAACATCGCAGTGTGTACATGTTGGTCCCAAACTCCCTAATAGCCCTGCCCCCCATTTTTCCCCCATGCCTGCTGTAAACCCCTGTTCTTCTTATACCACATCCTTTCCCTAGGTCTGTCTTAATTAATGGCATAGCCATTTCTCTGGTCTTCCAAGCTATCCCTCATTCCTAATTACATATTCTTTTTCATACTATCCCCTAATAATTTTTTAAAAATTTATTTATTGTTTAATCGAAGGATAATTGCTTTACAAAATTTTGTTGTTTTCTGTCAAACAGCCCCTAATAATTCTTGAATCCGTCCCCTTCTTTCCATTGTTACTGCCATTGCTCTTGTTCTTATTTCTTATGACAATAGTGTTTGTTTGTTTGTTTGTTTTTTTTATGACAGTAGTGTTTTAGCTTTTTCTTCGGTCTCTTTCCCCCTTCAGTGGAAGTGCCACACGTTCATTGCAATCTTTCTGATGTAAACTGATCATCTCACAGCACTATTCACTGGGTCCCTGTTACATATGACTTTCTAGCCACACATTGTGCCGGGGTCCTAATGTTATTTGTAATACGACAGCTATAATCATTATTATGGCGGGCTTAATGAGATCTGTTATGTCCCAGAGATGTTTGAACTAGGTTTTGAAGGATGAACATAAAACAGACAAGCTAACAGGTAGGTTTGTGTGTAGGAGGAAGGGTAGAGATGGTGGGGTTGACAACGTGTGTAAAGGTACCAGATTGTGAAAACATCTAGCATGTTCAGGCAGTTATAAGACATTGAGTAGTACTGGAATATAAGGGGGACAGGGTGGTTAGTGCAATGGAAGAAGAGGTGGGTAAGATAGAGGTCAGATCAATAAGGATCGTGTATGTCACACTAAGACATGTGCAAAATGGAACACAGTGTTGAGGTTTGACTGTGAAATAGAATCACCTGCAGAGCTTTAAAGAAATAGGGATTCCTGAGCCCTGTCCCAGACTAATTAAGTTACAGTCTCTGCTCTTCTGCTACTCTCCAGGTGAGTCTGATCTGAAACCTGAGCTGAGAACTACTTTCTCAGAGTTTAGAGCAATGCCGGGGGTATAGTATATGCTTAATAAAGTTTGTTGCATTGAAATTAAAGTTGTGCAAGTAGATTAGATCATTATGAGGAAGAGGAGATAGGTAGAAGGGAAATGTATCTTAAGGAACTGTCTACCTTTTGATGAGAGGAGGAGGAAAAAGGGGACAAGGAAATGCTTAGTGAAGTAGAAGGAGAACCATGGGGAAGATAATTTAAAGGTAGAAGACCTAGCATGAAGTGGTGAATGGTGATGGAAGCTGGAGAGAAAGCACCAGGGAGTGAGTTGGAGAGCCTGAGATGAACAGCTTTAGCAGATGGCAAGAGATTAAGTAGTGAACAAATGGTGAAAGAGCAGGAATTTCAACAGTTCAACTCTTACGAAGTTGATGGCACGGAAGAAAAGACAGTAGTTACTCGAGGGCATCGTCGACTCTGCTCGCTTGTCTGTCCTCCCACTGGAGGCCTCCCACTTCCCTTCCCACTGTCTCCCCTCTCCCTCTCTTTCCTTCTCCTGCCCCAACCCTCTCTCAGGTTTTCTTGTTGGAATGCTCTTCCCCTGACTGTTGAAATTCCTTTCATACTTTGGAGACTTTAAGTTTCAAGGTTCTTCTCAAGCGCTGCCTGGGCTGTGAAATTCTTCTTGTTCTTTCTCCTATTTTGATATTCTCTTCTGGTAATTTGGCCTTCCAGTTTCTATACATGTCAGTTGAGTTTTTTGATTGCGTTATTCTTCTGTATTCTTGATGTTTTTTTGCCTAATTGTTCTCTGTTGCTGAAAGAAGAATATTAATTAATCTCACTGCCAGAATCCTATAAATCAGTAAGCAAAAGATGTTTCAATGTCTTTTGAAGACATTTCAACTCAATAGAAATATAGGGAAAAGACTTGAACTTCAGAAAAGAAGATACCCGGCCGGCAAATAAGCTTATGAAAAGGTGTTTAATGTTATCGATCATCTGGGATTTGCAAATTAGAAATCACAGTGAATTAATTGCCATCCCAAAAGGCCAAAATTAAAAGGCTGACAATGTCAAGTGTTAGCAAGGGTGTGAGATACATGTATGTATGTGAAAGTCTCACACATAGCTGATGAAAATAAAAGTTGGCACAACCACTTTGGGGTAGTATCTTTTACAGTAAATATACATATACTCTATCAATAAGCAAAGCCATTCCTGGCTATTTGTCCAAAAGAAATGAGTGCATTTGTCCACCAGAAACCAAGTACAAGTATAATCAAAATTCGTAAATAACACGAATGTCCGTCAATTGAATAAATAAATCATGCAGTAGTCACTCAGTGTCCTGTTACACACAGTGAAACCAAAGTACTGCTATGCCACATCGTGGATGGATTTCATGAACATAATGTTGATCAGATACATGCAGTAGGACAGTATACATATGAAGTTCAGAAGTAGGCAAAATTGATTGATGGTGATAGCATTCAGAATAGTGTTTACACTGGGAAAGATGTTGACTGGGAAGAAAGCACACTGGATCCTTCTGAGACTCTGGAAATGACCTATACCCTAATGGAGTGGTTGGTTATCTGTGTATATGTATGTAAAATTAACTAAATGTATTATTAAGACTTTTGCACTTTATTCTGTGACGTTACGTTTCAAGAGTAAATAAAACAAGCAGGACTTCCAGCTGTAACTGAGTGAGGAGATGAACAAATCCTTAATACCAAAAAGCAGCTATGAAGCTCGACAAAACCATTTCAGCCTTCAGATCAACTGTAAAGCATACAACAGTCTGAGAAAAGTTTATGTTTGAAAAGCTGCTGAACTTCCATAAGAACAGTAGGCGTCTGTGGTGTTTTTGCCAGGAGTATTCCTATTCCCTGCCCTCAGCTTGGTTGGCATGGAGGTTTTGCTGCTGTGGGTGTGCCCTGAGGATGGGTGTTGGTGTTGCCGCAGTTGAAGGGAGCATATTCCTTTTGAGTAGCAGTAGTACCCTGCTCTCAGTGACGATCCCTGCAGCAGACAAGAGAGGGGGCCACCGGCTCTCCTAGCCTGAGGTGTGTTTGTGGTTGGGATAAGCATATTGCTGGTTGAGGCTGCATGCCTGCAGAGAGTAGGCATGATAAGGCTCAGCAGAAAGCAGAAGCCAGGCTGTAACTTGAAAATGTCCTGAACTTTGAATGTGCTTCTCTACTGCACACACAGGCACATGGACAGAATGCAGAAGCCTTACTTATTGGCTTCAGGTGTTTGCGTATAATCACTGCCTAAACACTGACTAAGTTTTACAAGTAGAGAAGTAATGCCTTAGAAAGGAGGTTCAGACATAAAAACATGCACAATGAGAAGAAAATGAACTGAGACAGTAACGACTACACTTTTGAGAGAGGCATATCTCACAGATTTAGCCCAGGCAAATTATTAAACCAAGAAAGAAAAACCAGTGAGCAGACATTGGTAACAGCAGCAGTCTTCATGGGTGAAAGAAATCAGAATCCAGACTTGCTACAATAAAGTATTTAGTATGTTAAAAGTCATATAGACATGAAATGGGCAAGTGTAGGCCATATTTAGAAAAAAAAAAAAATCAACACAAACTGTCTCTGAGCATTTAGATGCTGGATTAGCAGACAAGTCTTCAAAGCAACTATCATAAATGTATTCAAAGAACTAAAGGAAAACATGTTTAAAGAATTTGTTAAAAGTATGACAACAATGAATCAATAAATAATATTTTCAATAAGGACAGAGAAATAAGAAGCAAATGTCACCAGAGGATGTACAGATGGCAAATAAAGATGTGAAAAGATGTTTTAAATCACTAGCTGTTAGGGAAGTATAAATTAAGACAGTAAGATACTAGTATACAACTGTCAGAGTGCCTAAAATAAAGATAAGTGACAACCCCAAATGTTTGCAAGAATATGGAATAATTAGATCTTCTGTGGGTAGTTGGTGGGAATGTAAATGAATGTAAATTGTTTTCCAGCCAGTCTGGAAAATAATTTGGAAATTTCTTATAAAACTAAATATTTGCCATATGATCCAATAATTTCACTCCTAATTACCTATGAGAAATGAAAGCATATGTTCCCTTAAAAACTTGTATGTGAATGTTCACAGCAACATTATTCATAATAGCTACCGAGTGGAAACAACCCAATACCCATCAGTTGATAAATGGATAAACAAAATGTGGTATGTCCACACAGTAGAAAGTTTTCTATAAAGCGAAATGAAGTATGGATACATGTTACAACATGAAAGCACTGTGCTAAGTGAAAGAAGCCACACATGATATCATCCCGTGTATATATGCAAAATAGGAAAATCTATAAAGACGGAAAGTAGATTAGTCATTGCTTAGGACTGGGGAGTGGTTTGAGGGAAATTCGGACTGACTGCTGCTGAGTACAGGGTTTCTTTGGCAGGTGATGAAAACGTTCTAAAATGGACTGTGATGATGGTTCGCAACTCTGTGACTATAATAAAAGCCATTGAGTTACACACCTTAAATGGCTGAAATATATGGTATGTGAATTATATCTCAATAAAGTTAAGGCTTTTTAAATGGGTATAAGATCCATATACAAAAATTAGTTGCATTTCTATGTACTAGCTAGCAATAAGCAAGCAAAAAAAAAAAACTGAAATAATTTTATTCAGAATGGCATCAAAAAGAATAAAATACTTAGGAATCAAATTTAACAAAAAAGCATAAGACTTGTACATTAAAATTATGTTACATTGCTGAGAGAAATTAAAGTCTGCTGCTACTGCTGTTTATTCACTAAATCATATCCAATTCTTTCTCAACCCCATGGATGTAGCCCACCAGGCTCCTCTGTCCGTGGGATTTCCCAGGCGAGAATACTGGAGTGAGTTGCCATTTCCTTCTCCAGGGGATCTTCCCGACCTAGGGACTAAACCTATGTTTCCTGCTTGGCAGGTGAATTCTTTACCCCTGAGCCACCTGGGAAGCCCAATTGAAGTCCGAATATACACATACCTTTTTTAAATTGTGCTCATTTTATTGTGCTACATAGATATTTTACAATGTGAAGGTTTGTGGCAACCCTGCATTATCAGATGATGGTTAGCAATTTTTAGCAATAAATTTTTAAAAAATTAAGGCATGTACATTTTTTCTGTGGACATGATACTATTATTGCACACTTAATGACTACAGTATAGAGTAAACATAATTTTTCTATGCACCGGGAAACCAAAAAATTATTGTGACTCTCTTTATTGCAGTATTCACTTTATTGTGGTGGTCTGGAACCAAATTCTCAGTATCTCTGAGGTCTGCCTGTAAATGAAGAGGCAGTTCATGTTTGGGGATTAGAAAACTCAGTATTGTCAAAGTGATGATTTTCCCCTAAACTGATCTATAAACTCAGTTTGGGCAAAATCCCAGCAGGCTCTTTTTTTCTTTTTAGACTTTGACTGATTTGTCTTAAAATTTACATGGAAACCCAAAGGACCTGGAATAGACAAAACAGTTATGGAAAAGGAGGCAAAAATTGGAAGACTTATACTACCTGATTTCAAAAACCTACTGTAAAGCCGTAGTTATCAAGCCTTTGTGGCATTGCTACAGGGAGAGGCATATAGATCAGTGAAACACTTCGAGTCCACAGCTAAACCTTTTATTTTATTTACTTATTTGGCCGCACTGGGCCTTAGTTGTCACACACAGGATCTTTGTTGCGTCATGCAGGATCTTTCATTATGGCTTACAGATTCTCTCGTTGCAGCGTGTGGGCTCCAGAGCACATGGGTTTCAGTGGTTGTGATACTTGGACTCTCTAGTTGTGGCACAGGGTCTCTGGAGTGCGGGCTCAGTAGTGGCAGCGTGTGAGCTTAGTTGCTTTGTGGCATGTGGATCTTAGTTCCCTAATCAGGGATCAACCCTGAGTCTTCTGCCTTGCAAGGTGGATGCTTCACCACTAGAGCACCAGGGAAGTTCCGCAGCTTAACCTTTTGATATATATGGCCAGTTGATCCTCTTCTTTTTTTTTTTTCAATATTCATTTATCTGGCTTTGCCATCTTAGTTGTGGTATGTGTGGTCTTCCATCTTCATTGCCGGGCTCTTTGGTTGCAGCATGCAAACTCTTAGCTGTGGCGTGTGAGATCTAGTACCGTGTGTGTGTGTGTGTGTGTGCACGTGCGTGTGTGTGCATGTGTGTGTGTGTGTGTGTGTGTGTGTGTGTGTGCCCTCAATCGTGTCAGAGTCTTTGTGACCGCCTGGACTGTAGCCCATCAGGCTCCTCTGTCAATGGAATTTCCCAGGCGAGAATACCGGAGTGGGTTGCCATTTGCTAGTTCCCTGACCAGGGATCAAACCCAGCTACCTCCCCACCCCCACCCTCCACCCCCCCAGGTTGGGAGCCTAGAATCTTAGCCCCTGGAACAGGAGGGAAGTCCCTAACAGCAGACTGATTTTCCAAAGAGGTATATCTCTGATCCAAGATTTCTTTGCTTGGGAAAGCCCCAGCGTAGAAACACTGTCTCCCAGCGCGTGCTGCAGTATAACTCAGACTGCCTTGCAACGGAGCCAGCTAAATGCATCACTGTCTGCCGGATAAACTGCTCCGTCATCCTTGGTGCTTGGCATGTTTCAATGCTGGGGTCAGTGTGGGCTTCTAGTTGGATTTGGTGCCAGGTATGTGTCTACTTCGGACACTCTGTTTTCATGTTAGATTAAAAATGAGGGTGCCTTGAATTTGGAGGAGTGAAATGTGGCCTTTTAGTTCTTGTGTTCTCACATTACAGAAAGATGGTGGGCAGCATCCGTAAAAGACGAGAAACACTAGCTTTGTTTCGGAGCTGGGTGTGCCGTGGCAGCGTTTGGTTGTTTTAGAAAGATCCCTTTGGTGAAGGGAAGCACAAGCTTGATGCCCGAGAGTGCCTCTTCAGTATATTTTTTTTATATAATCGAGCAAAATAGCCTGCTTTTTTCCTATATGCCATGCTTTGCTTTTTGAATGTTGAACTTAACATAACAAAGGCAGAGAGTGATTCTCTTCTGGAAAGTGCCTGTATCTGGAGACCCTTAGATGTATGTAAAAATTAAGCTGCTTCTACACCTGTGGTCACTGTAATTGTTCTGAACCAAAGCCTTCAGTGCTCCGTTTTTCGAGACTTATTATCCTGAAGAGAGATCAGATAGGAGAATTCCTCTGCATCTGCTTCTTTAAAGGAAAAAGTAAACTTTACTGACTTTATCAGATGTTAGCACAGTGCAAAAGGAGTGATACAGAGTCTAGAAACCAATCCAAGACTTCCCTTTTTTTTTTTTTTTTTATTATGACTAATGGTCATATTGAGCGAGTGGCCTGATTGAGTCTTTTCACCTTGGGTCACCCGAATGTCCTAACATCAAGGTTTGTCTTAATAATTTATCTTCTATTTGATTTTTATCTGTGTTCCAGGTCATTTGTGTACTTCTGTTTTGAAGGGTTTTCGTGGAATGTTAATAGATTCTCAGCATAGTTGCATCAGATAAGAGTTAACCATTTGTATTCAACATTTCGGTGAGAAGGAATTTTTCTGTGGTGCCTGAATCAGGTTAGATGCGACTGGTGAATTAATACCATTCCTGAGGACTTGGCTCAGGAAATCATGATCTTTTCTGCCATGACAAGGGACCAGTATTTTCAGCATCTACTTAATTAAAAGCTAAAACAGGATACCATTTCCCTTTCAGTCACCATTTCTTTATTTAAGTTGATTTGCCCTTCTGTGGCCAATGAGCATAACAATAGATGTGTCCCAGTGGCTTTTTAGGCAGGATTTTTCTTCCCTGCTTAAACGCTGGGTTAGACCTCTGTGTCTAAAATACTTGTCTGGGCCCCTTTACATTTCTGTGATTTTTATCCACGTCCTCTCTGTTACCCTGTTTGTGCCAGCTCCAGTCTTATTCTCAAATTTTAGTGAATAAAATCTTAGATTTTTGTTGTTTTTTAAAAAGGTGTGTGTGTGTGTGTGTACACCACTACTCTGGCCTAAAAATTAGAGTTGTGACTCCCACTTTATTCCAAGTTCCTCAGTGGTGGCGTGTCTCGTCCTTCTGACCGACTTGCTTTCCCTCTTGACCTGCTTTCCCCCCATCTTGGAGTCTGAAATTCAGTCTTGTTGTGATTGGGTCTCAGAAATCACCTGTTCTTTCCTCCTCCCTCTGGATTTCCTGACCGCATTATTTTCTGGGCATAGCTGTCCTCGTAAGCTTGGCCTTCTCTTTTTGCCCTGAGCCTTCCCTGTCATGTGTCCCTGGCAGCCTGGAGAGGCCACGGAGCCTCTCTCTAGTGACCGTCAGAAGAAAGTGACCGTTGTTAAAGCACTTTTGCTGCAGCTAAGGCAGAAGCTGCTGAGATCTATTTTAGAGTTATACCCGCTTTTATATTTCTCCCCCTCTCCTCTCTGTCCCCTTGGGAAATCAGCTGATGCTGTGTGGGAGCCCATTGTAATGGGGGGGAGGTGCAAACAGGAGGGGAAGTATGGAGATTGGGGACAGAGTAGACAAAAAGACTGTGGTTTGAGGCCATGAGGAATACTCTACTCTGACTGAAGCAGGGCCAATAAGTAGGCAGAAGGCACAGTATCTTTTGTCCTCCTGGGTTTTAAGCACCTGCAGCAGGAGGACGAACTCCAGCTTGTGTTTACAAGGCCGACAGCTGAAGAGAAAAACCTCTATTCCTTTGCCATCTTGATATGGAGGGTTCTGCGGAGGAGAGTAAGGAGATGAGATATTATATGCTTCAAAGGTAAGTGTTAGAGGGCCCTATCTAGGCAATATATAAAAGCAGTAAAGGTATTGACAGCTAAGCCCTGGAGTTTATGGGCAATCTGATTTGATGATTTTTTTTTGTGGGTCTGTAGGAAACTTTTTTTTTTCTTAAGGAAATGAATTAAAAATCTGTTTGCTCTTGAATTTCTGAACCTTTATTTTATACTCAGAATTTGAACCAAAGGTATCCGAGACCACATGTGACATTGTAGCTATGCAGAAAGCAAGCACCCTTGTGTAGACCTTGCTGCGAGCTGCTCTCTGGTTAAGGGACCTCAGTCAGTCTGTGCCAAGTGTGTTCACTGGGCTTGGCTGGACTTTCAAGAGTGAAGTCTTTTCCTATATTGAAGGAAAATAGCAACTCTGGATAGTAGGTAGCATCCTGTCAAAGGTAGTTTTGCAGAAAACTCTCTTAGACTATGTCTCTAGGGCCAGGAAAGGTGCCCTCTGCTGTTGTCCTGGCATCGTGTGAGAGTGGGCAGCCAGCCTGGAGTTGTTGCAGGTGCCAAGGTGTCCTGCCTTGAATCTTTCTTCTTCCTGCTCTTAGAACTCAACCTGAGGAGGAAGTGAATCAGGCCTACTTGGCCTTCTTAAGACTTTTCTCTCTCTTTGTAATTAATTTATTTGACCACAATGGGTCTTAGCAGCAGCACGCAGGATCTCTGTTTTGGAGCACGGACTCTAGTTGTGGTGCGCAGGTTCAGTAGTTGCAGCCACGTTAGCAGTTGCGACATGCAGACTCTCTAGTTGTGGCGCCAGGGCTCTGGAGGGCCCGAGCTCAGTAGTTGCGGTACGCCGGCTTAGATGCTCCACGGCGTGTGGTACCTTAGTTCCTCAACCGGGGACCGGACCTGCATCCAGGGCACTGGAAGGCACATTCTTAACCGCAGGACCACCACGGAAGTCCCTTCTTTGAGACCTCTTGCAGGTCTGTGCATTTCCGGCAGAGGGTCGGCATGAAAGGCCTGAATGACTTGCTTGGTGGCAGTCACTAAACATCTCTCTAGTATCTCCTGTGTGTGTTTGTGTACTTATTTCTTTTTGCATCCTGGAGTTTTTATTTTGAAAAATGGAAATTGAATAGACCCTGGCAAATATAGAAACAAATGAAAAACACCAATTTGGCAAAGGTTGTCTTTAAAATAATCATCCTTTGTTCCTTTTTACTTGGCTTCTTCCACCTGTTGCAGGATGAAGCAAGCATATCTTCCACTGAGAGTCAAATAAGTAAAAAGCAACTGGTATATTTTACATATACATATTATACATTGTTTTATATATCTGACTTTCTATCATGTTTTATATATTTTAATAAATATAATAAAATGACTTATTTGTCTAAATATAAATATATAATATTGTTATATATATATAAAACAAACATATATACAAGCAATACACACATATATTTAATATTTTATTTTATTATTTATTTATTTTAATTGGAGGCTAATTACTTTACAATATTGTAGTGATTTTTGCCATACGTCGACATGAATCCGCCATGGGTGTACATGTGTTCCCCATCCTGAACCCCCCTCCCACCACCCTCCCCATCCCATCCCTCAGGGTTGTCCCAGTGCACCAGCCCTGAGCACCCTGTCTCATGCATCAAACTTGGACTGGCGATCTGTTTCACATATGATAATATACATGTTTCAGTGCTATTCTCTCAAATCATTGTACCCTTGCCTTCTCCCACAGAGTCCAAAAGACTGTTCTTTACATCTGTATCTCTTTTGCTGTCTCACATACAGGGTCATCGTTACACATCTTTCTAAATTACATATATATGCATTAGTGTACTGTATTGCTGCTTTTCTTTCTGACTTATAATAGGCTGTATAATAGGCTCCAGTTTCATCTACCTCATTAGAACTGATTCAAATCCATTCTTTTTAATGGCTGAGTAATATTCCATTGTGTATATGTACCACAGCTTTCTTATCCATTTGTCTGCTGATGGACATCTACGTTGCTTCCATGTCCTGGGTATTGTAAACAGTGCTGCGATGAACACTGGGGTACATGCGTCTCTTTCAATTCTGGTTTCCTTGGTCATGCATATATTTATATATATATTTATTACACACGTCCATACACACACAGAGTTTTATTCTGTTTTTCTGTGGTTAAGTACAGTGGGCCATCTGTCCATTTTTTCAAGGGGACATTCTTCCTGGAACAGTCCGTCCTCCAGCTTGAACAGTCATCTAAGAGAATTCCCTTCTCTTTTCTTCTGTGCTATTTCTTGCATTCCTTGTCTCCCTTTTTCTTGGTTTACTTCATCTTTTCGGAAGACAACATTCTGTAAAAGCTTCCTGAGAAAAGGTAGGTGCGAAATAAAGATTTTGAGGTCTTCTGTATCTTTCCACTTTATCATCTTGTTTTTAGCATGGTGCCTAAGTTCTGATTATGGCTATATGAAGGATCCCATCATTAAAAGTAATATATATTTCTGTTTTTTTTTCCCTTTTTTGATTATAAGTGACCCTCAGAACATTCCTTTGCTCTCTAAACTATTGATTAGACAATATGATCAGTCCCTTTACCACCTTAATTTTATCAATAAACACTTTGCTTCCCTTATTATCTTATTCTTAGACAGTCCTTTATTTATCCTAGGTTTATACCTTCTCCATCTCTTTCTCCCTAAGAAACTGAAAGCTAATCTCTAGGGACTGTGTGTGTGTGTGTCTGTGTGTATGTATGTTTTGCAACTCCTTTCTTGTTTATTTTTGACTGAGCTGGGTCTTTGTTGCTGCATGCAGATTTTCTCTAGTTGTGGCAAGCAGGGGCTGTTCTGGCTTCTCATTGCAGTGGCTTCTCTTGTTGCAGAGCATAGACTCTACAGTGTACAGGCTCAGTAGTTGCCACTTGTAGGCTTAGTTGCCTCGCGGCATGTGGGATTTTCGTTCCTTGACCAGGGGTCTAACCTGTATCCCCTACATTGGCAGGTGGATTCTTAACCCACTGGACCACCAGGGAAGTCCCAATACCATGCATATTTTATCAAAGAAAAAGTGAAGCTTAGCAAGGTTATTTGGTGAAGATCTGGAATTTAAATGGAGACTTATGCTGTTTCCCCTGCTATATAATTTAAGAAAGTGAAAGTGAAAGTGAAGTCGCACAGTCGTGTCTGACTCTTTGCGACCCCGGGGACTGTAGCCTACCAGGCTCCTCCGTCCATGGGATTCTCCAGGCAAAAATACTGGAGTGGGTTGCCATTTTCTTCTCCAATATAATTTAAAGCACCATTAATTGTTAGAGGCACCATTATTGTATGTACCACGAGAAAAAGAAATTCTGCCACTTAAATAAAGCACACCATCAGTTGTAAGATACATAGCAATTTCAGAGATTTTAAAAAGCTAAAAAAAAAGTGTGGTATCTTAAGATCAATGAAATTTGTTTTTTAATGCTGCCTCATAAATAAATTGTTTTTGGAGTTGTTGATTTTGAAACATCTATGGAATACCCAACTAAAACATTTAGTAGGCAGTTAAAAATGTGGAGTTATAGCTAGTAAGAAAGACGGAGGCTAGAGATAACAGAGGTGAATGTCCTCTGTGTGTTAGAATCATAGTTCAGAAGCAGGCTGGCTAACTTTTTACTTTTTAGTTTTAACAGTCTCTCTGAGTCTATTAATATTATTAATCTTAGGGACAGAGGAGCCTGGTGGGCTGCCGTCTATGGGGTTGCACAGAGTCAGACATGACTGAAGCGACTTAGCAGCAGCAGCAGCATACCATCTCATTTTAGTCTATTCTTTGCCTCTCTCTCTGTGATGGCGTCTATTGGTAAACCTTAATACTGCCTTTTATTCTTCAGGAGCACTTTTTTACTCCCCCCCTGGAATTTTCGCAAGCAGCGATCATTTTCTTTTTCTCTCTTTTGTTTAAAAACTGCGTGGTCTGCCAGCATGCAGTTGCAGTAGGAAGTACACTTTCAAGTTTGGGCAGTGAAAAGCAGGTCTCCAGGGGAGACAGATAATGTGAAGAAATCTCATCTGTAGACTTTCGTGATTTCTCTGTTTTTACAGATCCAGCATGTCTGGCTTGCACCTAGTCAAGCAAGGTCGAGACCGAAAGAAAATAGACTCACAGCGAGATTTCACTGTAGCCTCTCCAGCAGAATTTGTTACTCGTTTTGGTGGGAATAAAGTGATTGAGAAGGTAAGTTACAACCTGCTCAGTTATTTTTTCAAAAGCCCATGAGATTTAATGCCTCGATTTGTAGTCTAGATTTGCTTGAAACTGGCATGTGGCTTGAATTTCTGAGACTGTGCAGACTATCCTTTCTGCCTCCCTAGCTTTATTAAATAATTAAATGATTAAATAATTTCCCTGTTTTCTGAAATATGTATTCACCACTGATAATTTAATTGTAACTCAGTAAGAAATTGAAGCAGTGCCCATAAGTTGCTTTTAGAAAGATTTCGAGGTTTTCCTAGAGTTGGGCTACACTGATATGAGAGGGTATGAGAAATTGATTAGCTTGTGGGGTGGTGATGGGGAGGTTAGTGTCATTGAATTGGGATTTAGAGCTAAAGGAGTGGAGAGAGTTTCAGAACAGAAGGCTTAAACAACTTTGATACACTGTAACTTATGGATCCCACCAGAAATTTGAGCTATTTAGAGGGTATATACCACATGAAATACTTAAAGTGATTATAAGTATTTTGAAATGTGAGCAAATCTGAGTCACTTTTATCCACATCGTGTAAGAGCTGAGAGACTGACTTGGTTGCAATAGCTTACAGTGATTAAAAGTTTAAAGGGTGGGGACCTGTATTCGCACTCCTAAAAGTATTGCTTTAGCGGCATACTTCCATTAGTCTTCCAATGAGGATAGATTACGTGTCTCCTCACCTTTGTTATCCTGAGGGTCATGATTGCACGCGAGGAGGTGAAAGGTTTGTTTAACAGAGAAGTCTCAGGATCACTGATCCTTTACTCTTTTTCTTGTGACCATTCTTTCCGGGGCAATTTCTCTGCAGTTCTAAGGGATTTGGAGTCTGCATTCTGGAGAGAGGTGATGGTCGGTGTAGGGGTTCTTATACATGTTCAGGGCACTGTGCCTTATTTCATTACAGCAGAGAATAGTGCGTGACACTACACTGTTAAAAAACTTCCCCTAGCCTTATTTGACATCCATCTTCCCCCTAAAGTTTGTTTCTTCTCTTCCCTACTAGTAAGAATGGTAGAATAATTCACAGACTCACAAGATTTTTTTTTTTAAGTAGCCTTCTTTATTTTTTCACACTTTTTATTTTGTGTTGGGATGTAGCCAATTAACCATGTTGTGATAGTTTTAGCTGAACAGGGAAGGGACTCTGCCATGCTTATACATGTATCCATTCTCCTTCAAGCTCCCCTTCCTTCCAGGTTGCCACATAACATTGAGCAGAGGTCCTTGTGCTGTGCAGTAGGTCCTTGTTGATTATCCATTTAAAATATGGCAGTGTGTCCATGTCCATCCCAAATTCCCTAACTATCCCTCCCCTCCGCCGGCAACCATAAGTTTGTTCTCTAAGTCTGTGAGTCTCTTTCAACTTATAAGATTTGAGTAACTGATTTTTCCCTTCAGGAAATGAACTAAGAAAGGAGTACGTTTTAGCTGGCACATATTTTGGACTTTCCAGGTGACTCAGTGGTAAAGAATCCACTGCAGTGCAGGAGACACAGGTTTGATCCCTGGATGGGGAAGATCCCCTGGGGAAGGAGATGGCAACTCACTCCAATATTTCTTGCGTGGGAAATCCCATGGACAATGGAACCTTGTGGGCTACATTCCATGGGGTTGTAAGAGTCGTACACAACTTAGCAACTAAACAACAACAGCATTGAAGTATTTGCTTTGCTAACATCTTAAAATATCCCTTGACCATGCAGGAGTTGGTTCTTAATTGCCTAGACCAGCTATACAGATTCCTAGTTGAAACTCTGGCTTTTCAGAGAAAGATTTACAAAAATGTTTTCTTGTCTTTTCCTCCATCTTTGCCTGCCTTTTCTACTTTTCTTTGCAATTCCCATCCCCCAACTCTCCCAGGTTCTCATTGCCAACAATGGCATTGCAGCTGTGAAATGCATGAGATCCATCCGCCGGTGGTCTTATGAGATGTTTCGAAATGAGCGTGCAATCCGATTTGTTGTCATGGTCACACCTGAAGACCTGAAAGCCAATGCGGGTAAGTTATTAAACATTAAGAAAGCATCATCCTCAAACGTAAAACATTGAATGGCACAACCTTTAAGGAAGAGGATGTTAACTTGGGGGATTCCCAAACTCAAGGACTTGTCTTTTAAAAAGTTTCAATGATAGGCATAGACCAGGATTGTACTCTATGTGGCCTCAACATAAACTCTTGTTTCTAAGTAAAAATAGGTGTTAATTTAACCAAAGTGTTGATTTGGGCTTTCAGTGTTATTTGCTAAGTCACATTCTTATAGCATGTGTAAGTAGAAAGGCTTGGAAGGAAGTGCCATTTCCCTTATGAACTGCATTGAATTTTAGAGAATTTCAGTGTTAAGATTCTTTTTCCCCCTCCTCCTGGGGATAGAGACCTCTTAGGACCCAAGTAAGTTTTACTGTGTAGGCTCTTCTGCATATTCTCTCTGCTTAGATGACCCTCTGTCTGAGAGTGGTAGGTTATTGTAGACTGTTGGTATAGTTGAAAGATGGTAGCTAGTACTTCGGTTTCATACTTAAAAGAATAACAATTTTATTTGTTTATTTATTTATCTATCTTCGGCTGCATGGGGTCTTCATTGCTGCGTGGGCTTTTCCTTAGTTGTGGCAAGCGGGGGCCGCTGTAGTTGTGGTGTGTGGGCTTCTCATCGCAGCGGCTTCTCTTGTTGCAGAGCATGGACTCTAGGGTGTGTAGGCTCCGTAGTTGTAGTTCTCGGTCTCTAGAGTACCTGAACTTAGTGGCGCGTGGACTTAGTCACTCCGTGTCATGTGGTATCTTCCTGAACCAGGGATCAAACCTGTGTCTTTAAAGAGTTGTCTTTTAAAACTCATTTTGGTCTTTATATGTACTCTCTGTATGGAGATAATGATATTAAGACTATTCCTAAGGCAGTCAGGGTTATTATATTATCTTTAGAAAAAGAGAAGGCACCAGTTGATTGGAAAGCAGATGTTGTTCATTTAGATTGATCCTTCAACATCTTTGAGCTGCAGTCTTGTATCTGTACAAGGAAAATCCTGTCTGTTTCACTGGATAGTGGTAAAGAAGAAATTGTCTGTAATAAATGTAAGCTACCTTGCATGATTTCTTTTTCCTTGTTTCTATTTGGTACTCTCATTAATTCATGTATTCATTCACTCAGTGAGCATGGAGACCCACAGTTTAATAAGCTGTGATCTTGCTCTAGGAAACGAATAATTTCAATGCAGTGTGGTAAGTGCTGTAGGAATATGTACAGGGTGCTATGAGAACACAGAGATGAGACATCTTAACTCTGGTCCCTGCTCTTGGGTTAAGAGTTAAGAGGAGTTAACAGAGTTAAGAGAGCTTTCTGAAAGTGGTTATGTCTACCCAAGAATGAGTAAGAGTTAGTGAAGCAGTTAAGGGGAAGACAAGGGTATTACAGGCAGAAAGAACATATATGCAAATATTTGAAGGTGTGACACAAGGGTTGTCTGGAAACTGCAGATAGCTTATCTATCTGACAAGATCTAGACATGATCTAGTATTTGTCAAGGATGGTCTTGTTTTTCATCCTTAAAAGCATGGACTTTATCTTTTTAGGTATGTGTGTGTGTGTGTGTGTGTGTGTGTGTGTGTGTCTGCATGTATATTAGACATTAAAGATTTGCATTTTAAGTGAATTGGTTGTTGTTTTTCACAATTCAAATGTGGAAGAGCATAATGAACTCCTTCCCATCTATCTGTTATCCAAAATCAACTTCTTTCAGCTATACTTGGCACCTCCTCTCTCCTCCAAGCATAATTTCTAAAGCAACTATTTATTGCATCTGTAAATATTTCAGCATGTATCTTATCTAAACGATAGATACCTTTAAAATATATGTGTAAATAATTGGATGATTCAGGTAGCAACTTGAAAGATCTGTTTGTGGAGGGTAATACTGGAGGATAAGATGACTGGCAAGGTTTTAGACTCTCAGTTTGGCTTCATGTGATATGTGGGCTTTAATTTCTGAATCTTGGCTAAACTCCTTATGTTAACCTGTTGGCCTCAAAAATATTGGACAATTGCACCTCATTCCTGTAGTAACTGGTTACACACTCTTATTTGGAATAAGCATGATGAATACCTCTCCACTCAGCTCCATTCATACAGTCACAGATAACTGCCAAAAATCAATAGCAGAAGAAATATGAAGAGGCCATCCCAGCATTAAGAGATATTCCTATTAGTTGAAGTAAACCAAATGTTCTCTCTTGCAGCCAGACCATTTTCCACCAAAAACTGAACTGTATGTAAACAACTAATGTCAAACATCCACTATAAATTTTTGACATAAAATTTCGACCATCATAATTTTAATATCCAGTATTGAGATGCAAAAAAACTAATGTAAGTTGAACTTCTCTTAGATTAAGTTCTATTGATATTTTAAATGTTATCAAATAGTAGTTACTAATGGACAGAATAAATAAAATACTGTATTACCATATGGCAAGTATCCCTCCAAAAAAGAGCGGCAGGGGACATTTCTTATCTCACAGTTTCTATAGCTGGGCCTTCGACTTCCGGTTATCAGGCCGCCACCAGTGTTTGAGTGGGGCTGCCGTCCCATCTGAGGCTCAGCCTGGGATGGATCTGCCTTCAAGCTCACGTGGTTGTTCGCAGCACTCAGCTCTCTGCGGGCTGTCGGACTGAGGGCCTGAATGTGTCGCTGGTTGTTGGCTAGAGCCTGCTCTTGGCTCCTTGCCATGTGGGCCATCCCCAAATGACTTCCTGCTTCCTACAAGCCAGCAAGGAAAAGTCTCCCAGTGAGATGGGCTCTATACGTTTTCAAAACATTTTATTCATTTATTTTTATTTTTGGCTGTGCTAGGTCTTCGTTGCTGTGCAGGCTTTTCTCTAGTTGTGGTGATCAGGGGCTACTCTCTTTTGCGGTGCACAGTTTTCTCACTCTGTGGCTTCTCTTGTTGCAGAGCACAGGCTCTGGAGCTCGTGGGCTTTAGTAGTTGCAATCCCCAGGCTTTAGAGCACCAGCTTAATAATTGTGGCACACAGGCTTAGTTGCTCTGCAGCTTGTGGGATCTTTCAAGGGACACGGGTTCCTTCCCTGGTCTGGGAAGATCCCATATGCCATGGAGCAACTAAGCCCAGGCTCCGCAACTACTGAGCCAGGGAGCCTTAGCTACTGAAGCCCGCACACCTGGAACCTTTGCTCTGCAGCGAAAAAAGCCACCTCAATGAGAAGCCTGCACACTGCCATGAGCAGTAACCCCAGTGCCTGTAACTGGGAAAAGCCGGCATGCAGCAACAAAGACCTAGCACAGCAACCAACTCCCACCCCCTACAAAGAATCTTTTTAAAAAATATGGTGGAGATGGACCTTGAGCAAATTATTTAACTGCTCCAAGACATAATTCCCTATAAACTGGATGCTCATAATACCTATTATAAAAAGGATTATTGAGTATTAAATTAAGTAATGTATATAAAGAGCTTAGTACAGTCTTTACATTGTAGCTGCTCTGGCACAATTACTTCCTCCAGAAAAGGAAGAAACATCAGGTGACAGATTTGAAAGGGGATACTGTGCCCCTCCCCAAAAAAATAAGGAAGGGAAGAAGGTAGCTTTTTAAGTATCTTTCAAATTCGTAGTATCCTGAACATTTCAGATAAACAAATGTTTTTCAAGCACTTGAGAGACTCCTGTAACTCACCTTTCCTGTTTAGCAAGTCTACAAACCCTCCAGTCTCTCCCCGGTTTCCTCATTTTGTCCTGGCTTTATATCAGGAAAGGGGCCTTCTCAGAATATAGTGCAAGTTAAAGATGAAAGGTGTCATAGAACTTTATCTCCGAACAGAAATAATGGGCCTCTCAGTGACACGTCATCCTTAATACAGAGATCATAATGACTCTTCAAAAAGCTCGCACAGTGAACTGTTTGAGAACTGCTGCTTAGTGTCAGAGCTTCCTCAGTATGAGCTTATCACATTTTAGTGCCTGTGATCTTAACAAGGAGCTTCCAAATGAATGGTTCTGGAAGTTATCCCACGAGTGTAGTTTGTCCCATGCTTACATATGATGGTGCCTGTCTTTTATGTAGTTTTTGCTCTGATGTTACATTTCTGAAGATAAATGCAATCATTGTTAATGTGCTTGTATTTCCAGAATACATTAAGATGGCAGATCACTACGTGCCAGTGCCAGGAGGCCCCAACAACAACAATTATGCAAATGTGGAGTTAATTCTTGATATTGCTAGAAGGATCCCAGTGCAAGTAAGACATGCCAGCATCTCCCTGAAAACCAAACTCAGCCTTTAAAAAAAAAAATTTTTTTTTTATTGGAGTATGTTCGATTTAAAATGTTGTGTTAGTTTCTGCTGTACAGCGAACTGAATCAGGTGTCCATAGACATATATCCACTATTATGTTTATGTTTTGGAGAATAAAACATATTCTCAGTTTTATGTCAGTTGCTTTGTTTGCAAATATTTTCTCCCGTTCTGAAAATTGTCCTTTCACCTTGCTTACGGTGTCCTTTGCTGTGCAGAAGCTTTTAAGTTTGATTAGGTCCCATTTGTTAATTTTTGTTTTTATTTTCATGACTCTAAGAGGCAGGTCAAAAAAGATCCTGCTGCGATTTATATCAAAGTGTGTTCTGTGTTTTTCTCTAAGAGTTTTATAGTGTCTGGCCTTTTGTTCAGGTCTTCCACTGTTTTTTAGATTCTTTCCCCATATAGATTATTGAGAAGCGTTCCCTGTGCCAAATTCAACCATTTTACAATTAGGCATGAGGGGATAGCCAGTGAAGAAATGTTAATTTTATATAAAGCACCTTTTCTGAACCTTGATAAGAGCCTTTATATGGTATATACAGAGAGGGAAAAGAAAGATGAGAAGAGTGGAATGAGTCACCGTAAAGTAAACATAATCTAAACAAGAGGTTTGTAAGGGTCTTTCAGAGATTATTCTATCCATTTCACCTTCAAACCTCCCAGTAAGTGAAAGTTACCTATTTCCAATGAAATACTCTTAGTCTAGAATACAGTAGTGTAGAAGGAGGTGTTTTCTTCTCTATCACATTGTTGTAGAGAGTTTAGGGTAAGTGTCTTAAAGCCCAAAGAGGAAAAAACTTGAGATTTGTATGGCAGTATAACCACTAGATATAAAGGTGGAGTTGGGTGGCCAAAGTAATGCAATCTACAAAAGAAAACCAGCATTTCTAGAAGAGGCTCTGTTGAAAGGCTATGAACTGACTTTCCTGAAGAGCAACAATATCAGCTGGATCTTAACATCAGTTTCAACTTGTTTTTGATGTCTTCAGAGGTTTTACGACAGTCGACTGCTTATTGTTGTTCTGTAAAAAGTTGGCCAAGAATCAGGCATAAAATCTGAATTAAGCATTAGGCTGCTATGGCGCTATTGTACCTCATGAAGTACGGCCAGTCTTGGTTAGAAAGGAATACAGTTGAATCGTGTTCTTTTTACTATGAATTTTAAGAATGAATCATATTGTGTTCCCTTGTAGGCAGTTTGGGCTGGCTGGGGTCATGCTTCTGAGAATCCCAAGCTCCCAGAACTGCTCTTGAAAAATGGCATCGCCTTCATGGGTAAGCCTTTCTGACATACTGTTCCTGTTTTTCTGTTTCTCTCTGTCATTTTGGTCCATATTCCCCCTCTATATTTTGCTTTTCTTCTGTTTAACACGTACTAGGCTTTTTTCATCACGTACTGGACTTTTATTTTTCATCAATCAGTAACTCTGAGAGTAACCTTCTTCATTTTCTTTTTTTCCTACCATTATCATTTCTTACATTTTGTATCTTGATTGTGTTATGTCCCTGGGTTCTTTTCTATGAGATATGGAGGAGGCTCTGATATCCAGAACACTCGCCTTTAAAAACTTTGTCATTAACCTTAAGAAAACATGTGGAGAAAGGACCTATTTTTATGGAGAAAAGATGATTGAATTCTTAGGCTACCCTGGCAGTGTGCCCTTAAATATGAATCGGTACCTTCACATTTAAGCATATAGGTTATATTCCTGTAAGTGAGGGTTATTTTTTCTGACTTTTCTGCTTTCCTATAGAGAGAGAAAAATCAAGGTTATATGACGGTAAGTGTTTCTGTCTTTGTCTCAACAATGATGATTATGCTTTGTAAAGCCTATTAATGATAAATCTTCCTTTGGGGTTTCCCTAAGTCCAAGGAGAGTATAATATTTTGACTTGAACCCCAAAACTTTATTGTCCTTATTTCAGGGTAATCATAAAAAAAAGAGAAGATGACTTTGTTAATCTGGTAGAGTTGGATCATGAAGGATGATTTGTCAAGGATTTAATGCAGCATATATTTTCATATATTGAATTCTCTCTGTGTGTAAAAATTTGCTACATTAGGTTCTATAAAGGATACAAAGATGAGCCAAAACACAGTAGTGCCCATAATCAAGTTTCTGATATGGATAATATGCGATGTGGGGGATACAAGACAAATACAAAAACAATTATATGAAAGACAAAATACCTGGGAAAGAAATGAGGCCAAAATGTTACAGTCAGGATTCTTTTCTTGTTTTGTTTTTAGGTCCTCCAAGCCAAGCCATGTGGGCTTTGGGGGATAAGATTGCATCTTCCATAGTGGCTCAAACTGCTGGTATCCCAACTCTTCCATGGAGTGGCAGTGGTAAGAAATTTTATTTCTTGTTTATATCTTAAAGTGCAGAAAAGCTCAGTAGGGTATTTGGGACTGTGGCTGGGGGCTTAAGCCTGCTTTAAAATGTATTAAATATTTGACAAGAAATAGAATCCAAGTTGATTGATTGGTAGTTTGTATCTCCTGGCTTAATTGCTATATCTATGATTCTATCATGTCTTAAGCATATGCGTGTTGTCAGGCCCAAGAGCCTCTTCCATCTTCATCAAGGGGAGTGCTAACCTTTGCTCCTTTCATACAGCATTCTATCATGTCTTAAGAATGTAAATTTTGTACTAGGTTCAGAGATGCTGAAAGGCAATGTAAATGATCTTGGGACTTAATGTGGAAAAACTCTGAGAAAATTCATCTGCTTCTGTGGATTCAGATCTATGCTAGGATAGATCTTCCTAGGCTAGGATCTTCCTCAGAGATGGGCTTCTTAGGTGGAATAGGCCTTTGAACTTGCCTGGGCGATGACTGAAATCACTAAGAAAAAGCTAAAACTCAGTTACTCAGATATTTGCCTGCCAGTATTTTCTTTCTTTCTTTTTGTTTATTCAGTCTTTATATTTTGAAAATTTTTATATTGGCGTATAGTTGATTAACAATGTTGTGTTGGTATCAGGTGTACAACAAAGTGATTCAGTCATACGGATCCATGTATTTATTCTTTTATGGCCAGTATTTTCTTAATGTGAGCCCACAATCTGTTGATGGTTTGTTTTGCCTGTTTAATACCATTCAACCACTCATTTGCCCTGAAAACTGAGGTCAATAATCAACCTTTCTTCCAAGCATGCAGAAGCCTGAATTTTTTCTAAAAATGATTTATTCTTGACAGATCCCTTAAAGAGTGCCATGTGGATTATTAGAGCTGACAGTATTATGAACTTCTGTTTCTCGGCCCTCAAGCATAGGGAGCAGACACACACTAAAATCTCTTACAAATGGGAACTACCCTTGTCTTGAGTCTGAACAGATTTGAACTCTTGTTACTCTGGCTCTCCAGGGGAATTGCAATATTCTTTCCAGACCTGCTGGGTCAAACAGTTTAAAATAAAAGGTTGAGTTTGTTCTTGTTTGAATGGAGAGGCTGTACCATTCCCCTTGTGGCTGAGTACAGGGACAGTCAGGAAGCTTGGAGTCAAGATTCTGCTGAGGCCAATAAAACCGCCATTTCCATTTCCAAGGGCTCATAAAGGTTGAATTATTTCTCAGACCTCTGGCCCTGGAGCAGGCCTGAACACACAAATCGAAGATACTTTGCTGCTGAGTTTCTGTGAGAAGTCTGCATGTTTTTTTTGTTTGTTTGTCTTGTGTGCAGGTCCTTGCGTTTTTTTTTTTTTTTTTTTTTTTTAATTTGCTGCCTATTATCTCTGTTGACTTTTTCCAGCATCAGAACCCAAGTGGCCAGATCTTGATATTAGGTAAATCCTGCTAACTCCAAGGATTGATCAGGGTTTTATGGTATTCTTTCTCACATCTACCTTCAAGTTTGAATAAATATGAAAGCATTTTAAAGAAGGTATAAGAAGAAAATCAACAAGAACAGAAATTCTTGTAGCTGCTTTTAAGTCACTGTTATCTATTGCAGGTCTTTGTGTGGACTGGCACGAAAATGATTTTTCAAAACGAATTTTAAATGTTCCTCAGGAACTATATGAAAAAGGTTATGTGAAGGATGTGGATGATGGGCTGAAGGTAGGTTACTAACTCTGGGGCGTGATCATGTTTAACGGACCGATTATAGTCCCAAAATGGGGATTTGGAGCCTTGTTTATGATATATATCCATGATAGTGTTAGGGTTGTAAGACCAGGAGATATAGTTTATGTAATAGAATGAGGAAGTGACCTACGTTTCACACAAAATATTTAAATTTGTTTTGAAGCAAGCCACTCACCTGGACAGAACACTTCTTAGGTGGTTAAATCATAGCTTTAAGGAGGTCCTGATTCTTTCTCTACCACGTGTGTGTGTCTCTGTGTGTGTGTCTGTGTACTGTGGGTGTGTGTCTGTGTGTGTGGTGGAGTTAGCCAAGAACCCTGGCAGACAGAGATCAAAATGTCAGCTTTAATACGAACAGATATGGTGATGAAAATGTCTTAACTGTGCAGCAGCAATCAGATTTGTAAAGTGAACGTCAGTTAAGCAGGCTCACTCACTGGTTACTGGAAAGGTGAGTAATCACAGAGACGGCTCTTGCCATTCGGTTTATTGTATGACTGAGAGCTGAGAAAGAACATGTGTGCTGTGTAGTGGGCTGATCTCAGAGGGCAAAAGGCTGAGCTGTACATGCTCAGTTTCTCCTTCCGAACTGACAGATCAGAGTTCATTCTTTTTCCTTTGGAGAGGAGTGAGGGAGGGAGGTGATAGAGGCTGAAACTGTTCTTCTAATTATTGTCTGTCCATGTAGAAACATGCACCGAAGCAAAAGGAGATGTTTTCTTCAACATTATTTTTTCTTTCCTTCACAGTCCCCTCCAGTTATTTTTCCTTTCACTTTTTGACTAGTTGGAAGTGTCAGTTATGCCACCAGGGAGATGATCAAAGAGCTACTTTAGAAAAGCAGCTACTCATGTTTGACTCATCTGCAATAAATTCAAGAGGAACACTGAATGTTCAACTGATTTTGCTCTGTTGCTTGCATTTCAAGTTAAGCATCCTATAACCTCCTTAATAGGAAGAATTAATATTTCTAATTGAATTGCTGATGTATATTCTATTTGCTATAATTTGCAAAAGAGTAGAAACCCTTTGTAGGGAATTAGCTATATTGCTTATCAGTTAAAATTCCTTTTTTTCCTTGTTATAATTATAAACATAAAATTTTTGCCAGCCGTTTTTGGTTCATAGATTCATTTAATGACAGTCTTTATTAATAGGTTCCCATAACTATAACTATTATGATAGTTATAAAATTAGGGTCTTACCATATATATTATTTTTATAATCCAAGATTTCTTCTTCCTATATATAAGAATTTTCCTCATGGCATTAAAATTTTTCTAAAATACTTTAAATGGATAGCCTGTGTCTAGAACTTATGTATGTATTTTAAAGGCCTGCCTTGTTCTTATATCATGTGGGCTATCCTATTTTTTGTCTTTCCCACATTTGTGCCTGCTTCTTTAATCATTTATCACCCAGTGACTGAGTTCATGCTGATTTTGCTTGTAAGCATAGAAGTTAAGAGAATTTAGAAGAAATGGGACTATGATTGAGGGATTTTTTCCCTAAAACTACTGACAAAAATTAAAATTTGAAATGGTCTTTTTCTGGTGACACATTTTTTAGATGTTTTTATAATGTAAACTGTATAAGACTGGAATGTTTCAACAAAGGAATGACTCAGTTATTTTAAACTTTTGGTTAACTTTTCCCCAATCTGCTTTTTGTCTTAGCTACAATATGGATATCTTCCATATTATTACATGTAAAGGCTACCTCAAACCTTTTAATAATAGCATAGCAATCTAATAAATAGGTATATCTTGACTTAATTGGCTCTTTACTTAATGGGTATATAATTAAATATTCAAAAAGTTTTGGGATCATCTCATAAAATACTGTAAATTTGAAAAGCACATTTAGAGCATTCGTTTAAAATTAGTTTTCTGACTATTAATGTTTTGGTATCTTGTTATTTTTATCTTTTATAAAAAATCGAGTGAGAAAAAATTTCTGGATATGTGAGAATCCTGGTTTGTTGAGTCTTCTATGTTGTCAGAAGATCAGAAGCTGTGCTGAGGTGGTCAGCTTATATTAAGTGAACTACCTGTGGTTTTTTTGTCTTTTTTAAAAATAAAAGTTATGGAACAAAGAAAATGTACACTTTGGTAAATTTTTAAGAAATAAAATAAAAATTATGGTTAAGGCACAAATTCTTGCATATTATAAGAAATTCTGATAATACAGTAATATATACAGTAAAGAGTGAAAGTTTATATCTACTCATCTTCCCTTTATAAATCACCAGTGGTGGACAATCTAGACTTGTTTTTTGGTACTTACATATGTAAGTGTATGAATGTATACATAATTTCATATATATATATATATATATATATATCTTAGTTTTACTTTGTTTTTGACCTATGTGGGATTATTTTAGATTGAACCATACAAAATTGCCAATATAGAATCATTTTTTACCTACCAAAAAAAACAGTTTCTTTTGGGACTTTTCTGGTGGTCCGGTGGTTAAGAATCTGCCTTGCAATGCAGGGGACTTCATTGGGATCCCTGGTCAGGGAACTAAGGGCCCACGTGTCACAGAGCAACTGAGCCCCCACACCACAGCCAGAGAGTCCATGGGCCACAGTGAAAGACCCCACGTGCCACATCTGAGACCCATCACTGCTGAATAAATAAAGAAGTATTTTTTTTAAATAGACAAGCACAGTTTCTTTTGGATCCAACCCATTACTACAAATACTATTGTGGTACTTCTTTTCTCATCTAATACCATATCTTCAGGATCTTTCTATTTTAATGTTTATATTAATAGACCTACCAGGTGACAGCATTTTTTTAAAGGGAGAAAATGCCAATTTTCTCCTTCTCTACCAATACCATTCTCACTTCAGTTTTTCTCTTTCTTCTTGAAGGCAGCGGAGGAAGTTGGATATCCAGTAATGATCAAGGCCTCAGAAGGAGGAGGAGGGAAGGGAATCAGAAAAGTCAACAATGCGGATGACTTCCCTAACCTCTTCAGACAGGTGGAGTTCAAGTTGTCGTCCTTTACTTGCACTAATATGTATATCACAGATACGTGATTTAATTCACACTATAATTGGGATGTCCAGAAAATATTTAAACTTTTTGTCTGTAACTAATCTAATCATTCCCTTTAGCCTCTACCTACTTAGTAGCAGGGGGGAAAAATATCAGTGAAATGTCCAATTCAGTCTAAGGTTTTATTCATTTAGCTAATTCAAGCAGTAATTATTCTCTCTTATGTAAAGCTGCTCAGTTTCTCAGGTAGCTCTTCCCTATATGATTTGTGTGGCTCATAGGCCTTCTTAGTAACAAGGAAGAGTCAGTACCTTCCTATGTTCGTGTGCCCTGCTTGTGCTGACATTTTAGATAAAGTATGTGGGATGGTTAATTCCTGATCTGGATGCTCTTGGCTTGGCCTCACTCAGGCTCTCTGAAATTAAGTAATACTGAAAATTCTCCAAGCCAGGCTTCAACAGTACGTAAACTGAGAACGTCCAGATGTTCAAGCTGGATTTAGAAAAGGCAGAGGAACCAGAGATCAAATGGCCAACATCTGCTGGATCATAGAAAAAGCAAGAGCGTTCCAGAAAAACATCTACTTCTGCTTCATTGACTACGCCATAGCCTTTGACTGTGTGGATCACAACAAACTGGAAAATTCTTCAAGAGATAGGAATACCAGACCACCTCACCTGCCTCCTCAGAATCTGTATGCAGGTCAAGAAGCAACAGTTAGAACCAGACATGGAACAACGGACTGGTTCCACATTGGGAAAGGAATACGTCAAGGTTATATATTGTTACCTTGCTTATTTAACTTACATGCAGAGTACATCTTGTGAAATGCCAGACTGGATGAGGCACAAGCTGGAATCAAGATTGCAGGGAGAAATATCAACCTCAGATATGCAGATGATACCACCATTATGGCTGAAAGTGAAGACGAACTAAAGAGCCTCTTGATGAAGGTGAGTGAGTGAAAAAGCTGGCTTAAAACTGCACATTCAAAAAACTAAGATCATGGCATCTGGTCCCATCACTTCACGGCAAATAGATGGGGAAACAGTGGAAACAGTGACAGACTTTATTTTCTTGGGCTCCAAAATCACTGCAGATGGTGATTGCAGCCATGAAATTTAAAGACACTTGTTCCTTGGAAGAAAAGCTATGACCAACCTAGACAGCAAATTAAAAAGCAGAGACATTACTTTGCCGACAAAGGTCCGTCTAGTCAAAGCTATGTTTTTTCCAGTAGTTATGTATGGATGTGAGAGTTGGACCATAAAGCAAGCTGAGTGCCGAAGGATTGATGCTTTTGAACTGTGGTGCTGGAGAAGACTCTTGAGAGTCCCTTGGACAGCAGGAAGATCAAACCAGTCAATCCTAAAGGAAATCAATTCTGAATATTCATTGGAAGGATTGATGATGAAGCTCCAATACTTTGGCCACCTGATGCAAAGAACTGACTCATTAGAAAAGACCCTGATGCTAGGAAAGATTGAGGGCAGGAGGAGATGTGGGTGACAGAAGATGAGATGGTTGGATGGCATCACCGACTCAATGGACATGAATTTGAGTAAGCTCCGGAAGTTGGTGATGGACAGGGAAGCCTAGTATGCTACAGTCCATGGGGTCGCAAAAAGTTGGGCAGGACTGAGCGACTGAACTGAATTGAAAATTAAGTCAATAGAGGGGTTTAATGGCATCTCAGATGCAACTGAATTAGCAACTGGAAGACAAGTCAGAAGAAAGCTCAGACTGAAGCATGAAGAGACAAAAAGGATGAAAAATACAGAAAAGAGCTTGTGAGAGATTATTTGCAAAGATGACCATGATAACTCTTTTCATCCCTACATACACTTCCTTCATAGTATGATTTTGCCTTTTTCCCATAAAGAAATAGTGACTTTTTTTCCTTCTACCCTTTGAGTTTTGGTTGATCTTGTGACTTGTGTTGACCAATAGAATACAGTAGAAATGGTGACTAGTTTCAAAACCAAAGCTGCAAGTGGTTTCTGGCTTCTGCCCTTGGTCTTTTGGAATGAGCCTCAGACTTGCCTTGTGAAGAGCATAGTCTATGCTTCTGGAAGAAGAGAGGCCACACAAAGCAGAGATGAATTGTCTCACCTGAGGCCTACTAGACCTGACGGTTTCATCTACACCTTTGAGACACGTACATGAGTTCATATTAAACCATCCAAGCCTAGTTAAGTTGCTAGATGGCTAACTCCCTGAGTGGCTCCAAGCCAAGATCAGCAGAAGAACTGCCCAACTGAGCCCAGCTCAGATTGCTGTAAGCAAAATGGTTAGTGCCCTAAGTCACTGAAATTTTGGTGGTTTGGTAGGCATCAGTGGATAACTGACCTAGAAACTGATACCTAAAGGTGTAATGCTGCCCTGGCAAAAAAAGTAAACTATGTGGCATTTGCTTTGAGACTGGCTCATAGGTGAAGACTGGAAAAGATGGTTAAGGAGGTTGGTAATGAAGCCTAGAGGAATGATAAAAATAACTTTTGGTGCAGGATGGAACAGAAATGAGGGGAAAGGTCACCCATGTTTTATAATGATGGAACAGTTACCTGAGGTAATTTGGAAAGCAGAGACTGTATTGAACTCGTAGATCTACTTAAAGAGATCTTTTTAGATAAACTGTTAAAAGTATCTGTTGAATGCTTATGATTGTTTTTTAACTATTTAAAAAATGAACTAAAAAAGGTGTTCCAAACTTGTTGAGTTTAAAAATAGAACTGTTTCTCATTACTGATCTCTCTGGTACTGGCAAAAAATTTTCAAAGTAAAAAAATGACTTCAGAGTAGAGGCCAAATCAAGAGTGCCTGGGAGATCCTCTAAGATCTCAGAAATAATTTAAGAGCTAGGAAAAAAAAGGGCTTCTAAGATTTTTTTTTTTTTTTTGATGGAGCAAAGGTGTTTTAATCAACATGGTGTGGGCATATATACTGTCTTACAAGGTAGTTATTCTCAGCAAAGATAAAGATTAAAATTCCAGACTTACAAAACATAGGTGATCCATATTAAAGAGAGAGAGTTGTAAACAATCACTTTTACCCTATGGTTCACAAGGAGGAGGAGGGTACTTATCACCATATAGAAACACTAATGAAGGAAATGCCTGGATTCCTCAGTCCCGGGAGAGGCTTGCCTCTCCTCTTATTTCCTGAGTATTCAGGCATTAATAAGGAACAGAGAATTCCTGACAGATCCAAAACAGCACACAGGAAGCCTCCTGTTAAATGCTTCCTGACAATTCCCCCTATTTTATTATATTTGTAAAAAAGGTCTTGACCAAATGAGTTTCGTTAGTATTAACCAACCTTATAGAAAGATGATGGTAAACAACAAATATAATTATCAAGACAATCACCAAAGTTACAGTTCCAGACCCAATACTGTGGGTAATACTTTGAAACCATCCTCATGGGTCTAGCCTGGATAATTTGTTCAGCTAAAGTTTCCAAATTAGGGGAAGAGGGCAGATTTTTTAGAAAAAGGTTTAAAGATTTTCTTTTGCAGTAATTGGACATTCAGAGAGGCATCATCATGCATATTTTGTAAATGAAATTTGATTTGTTCCCAGTTGTAGGCACTATGATTGAACTGAACAGGAGTAACACAAAAATGAGGAGCTTAAAGAAATAGAGGATTTAAGACAAGTATATAGTTTGCAATTAATACAAGTTACAGAACGTAAGTCTTATTAAATTGTAAATTTTCTATGGCTATAACAAAAGGAAGTGGGACACAGGCCTGTATAAAATATGACTGATTATAGCGAAAGAAATAGTTACTATGACCACGACTGGTCCCTATGAAATGTCCGGTCCAAGTTCCAAGTTCTTCCACGCTCTGGTGCTTGCAGTGTTTCCAAATGGCCCATTGTTCAGGCCCACCCTATCCTTTGTCATAGTAATGTTCCATCGTAGTGTCAGTGACCTTCCATATCACACAGTGTTGTTAATATCCTCTGAGCAGTCAGATAACCACATGCCATGGGGTCCCCAATCAACAATTGTATGATTAGCCACAAACATTGATTTTCTTGATTTGGTTTGACATTTGTCCCAACGAACAGGAGTATAAGTTTTTATAAGTAAACCCTTTGCATAATGTTCTTTGTTCTTTCCCTAACTCTTTCCCTAAAGTCTCAGTAGTATAAATATGGTTTACAGACAAAGAAAGGGCAGTAAATAATCCAAGCAATGTCTGAAAGTCCTCTTTTGGAGGCAGGACGAAAGCCCGTTTGTCGGCTGATGTTTATGCACAATTTTGCTTGGCCCATGCACAAGGAAAAGACTTCATAGCCTAAAGAAATGTTAATTAGTTTTCTTTCCTCCCCAGGGTGTGAGGGCCCCTTCATGTACTAGGGGGAAGGTATATGTATAGAGTCATTAGTTGAAACAATTGGTCCTCTCTGTCCATTCGACCACCGGCCTCAGTAGGCCCTGTGGTCACTGTCCGATCTGCCAAGTGTACCAGGCTCCTGTTCGGGCGCCACTTGTTGAGGTCCTTTAATGGACCGGAACCTGGTGGTCCGGAGTCGGCCGATAAGAAAGTAAAGGAGAAAGAGGCTGATATTCCTTGGTTTATGCAGAAAGCCAATAAAGCCCCTGCACGGGGCTTGCTCTGTTCACAAAGGCCTCAGGCCACCCTCTCGATGGGGTGAAGGCTCAGGGCGCCTTCTCGAGAGGGTCTTAGAAGCCCAGGCAGGAAAGTGAACTCAGAGAGCCTCTGCGCTCCAGAGAATCAGCCTGAAAAAGAGAGAGAGGGGGAGAGAGAGAGAGAGACACGGGGACCAGAGCTCTGATGGAGCAAAGGTCACTTCTAAGAATTTTAAAAATGTTGTCCCACAGCAGCCTGACATGCCCGAGGTATAGAGAGGTCTGTGCAGAAAAGTTATGGATATGTTTTGGGGGCAAGAATTGAATTTTCAGTATGATTCATGGGAAACTCATAAACTTTTCAAGATACTTATATTGATGAATGTACCAAAGGGACTGCAAGGGACAGAGACAGTTCAGACTTTAAAGAGGCCTCAGAACTTTCAGTTTCCTATGAACAGGAAGCAGACTGGGAAAGTTGTTCAGCTGTAAACATTGGTCATTTCTCGTAGTAAGGGAGATTTTTCTGGACCCTGGAGGGCTGCTAAGAACAGAGGGGAGCCATGGATTAGGAAGCCAGTCCCAGGGTTCAGAATTGGACCACAGAGAAAAGCAAAACAAATTCCATGCCTGTGGAGTAAGGAAACCTGACAGCATCTACCCATCTGGACTTCAGAATTGGTGTGGACCAGTGACTGTTAATGTGCCTCCTATTGTTTCTTCTTTGAACTGGAGTATTTTTTTAATCCCCGTCTCATAATTAAATGTTGAAAGTGTTGGGGACAGATAATTTGTCTTTTTAGTTCCCAGATCTTTGCAAAAATAGGAGGAGCTGCACCCAAGAAGTCTCTTTTGCTTGTGGACATGACTTGTGACTCATGGGAAAATGGACCTCAGGCCTGATGCCATGACTGGATGACTTTGGGGGTCTTGGGAGGGGGTGAGTCTGTTTTTGCGTGTGGGAGGTATGTGAATTACTGTGGCCAGAGGGCAGACCATAGTAGCTTGTTTGCAGAGATGGCTGCGATAACTCTTCCCATCCTTGTATGTTTATTCCTTGGCAGTGTGACTTTGGCTTTTCTTCCATTAAGAGATGGCATCTCTTTTCCCACCCCAAAAGCAGAGACATGACTTTGCCAACAAAGGTCCGTCTAATCAAAGCTATGGTTTTTCCAGTAGTCATGTATGGATGTGAGAGTTGGAATATAAAGAAAGCTGAGAGCCAAAGAATTGATGCTTTTGAACTGTGGTGTTGGAGAAGACTCTTGAGAGTCCTAAAGGAAAGATTCTGTTGGCTGGTGGGTCTATGGAGCCTCAACTGGAACAGCTCATCTCTATTGTATGTGACCTCTCACCCTCCAGTAGGCTAAACCAGGCCTACTGAACTGAATCCACCAGCCAAAGATTCTGAACTGAATTCTAAAGGAAATCAACCCTGAATATTCACTGGAAGAACTGATGCTGAAGCTGAAACTCCAGTACTTTGGCCACCTGA
The DNA here is from genome assembly GCF_014754425.2 of Oryx dammah. Lineage (NCBI taxonomy): Eukaryota > Metazoa > Chordata > Mammalia > Artiodactyla > Bovidae > Oryx > Oryx dammah. The sequence continues at coordinate 48,501,520 of NW_024070192.1, forward strand.
TGTGAAGAACTGACTCATTTGAGAAGACCCTAATGCTGGGAAAGTTTGAAGGAGGAGAAGGGGATGACAGAGGATGAGATGGTTGGATGGCATCACCGACTCAGTGGACATGAGTTTGAGTAAGCTCCAGGAGTTGGTGGACAGGGAAACCTGGCGTGCTGCAGTCCATGGGGTCGCAAAGAGTCGGACACGACTGAGCAACCGAACTGAACTGAATCTTAGCTTGCCTTGTGGCTTGCTTAGACCATTAGAATGTGGCCAAAGTGGTGGTGTGTAAGTTCTGGAGGCTAGTGCTTGTGTAGCCTTGCAGCTCTGTCTTCACCCACTTCTTAGAGCATTGCATTGAAGAAGGCATGGTTTAGCCTACTGGAGGGTGAGAGGTCACATGCAATAGAGATGAGCTATTCCAACTGAGGCTCCATAGACCCACCAGCCAACAGTTGACACAAACCGTCAGGTATTTGAATGAGACCATTCAGCCCCACTCAAGTCACCAGATGGTGATATGCACATTGAGTGACCACAGGCACCACCAGAATTGCCTAGATGAGCACAGCATCACAAGCGAAGAAAATGGTTGGTGTCCTAAGCAAGCCACTGAGTTTTGAGGTGACTTGTTATGTAACAGAACAGAGCATAAGAGATTTGGCACATAGAAGACAGTGAAATCATCTAACATTACATACTTTGAGTCTCAGAGGAGAAGAGAGAGCAAACGGAGCAGAAGCGATGTTTGAAGAAATCAGGGAATGGAGACAGTACTTGAAGCATCGTTGCATCGTGATTGTGCTCAGTCAGGTCCAAGTCTTTGCGACCCTTTGGGCTGTAGCCCACCAGGCTCCTCCAGCCATGGGATTTTTCAGGCAAGAATACTGGAGTGGGTTGCTATTTCTTCCTCCAGGGGCTCTTCCTGATCTAGGGATCAAACCCATGTCTTCTGCATTACAGATGGATTCTTTATCTGCTGAGGCATTGGGGAAGAGACAATGGTTAAGAATCTTTCTGAACTAGTGAACTAATGGCTCAGAATTTCTTGAAAAGATATCAAGCTAAGACTCAAAAACCATGATGAACCCTGCAAGGAGAAGTACAGAGAAAACCACATCTAAGCTTATCAGAGTAAATCTGCCACCTCACTCCCCGAAAAAAGAGAAAATCCTCAAGCAGATGGAAAAAACAGATTACTTTCAAAGGAGTGACAGTAAGATTGTTAGCTCTCATCTCAGTAGAAACCAGATAACATTGGGGTATCTTTAAAGTGCCGAAAGAAAATAATTGCTAGTATAGAATTCTGTATCTAATGGCAATATGCTTCAGAACTGAAGATGAAAGTTCTTTGACTACAACGGTACTGTATATAATGTAATGTGAACCAGGAAAGTTTTTCATCTGGAGCAACTTGTACATTTGGCTGTTTGGAATTAATGGTAATACTTTGCCCTTCTGTGGAATTTGTGTGTGTTTTCATAATATTTTGTTCTTTGCCCTTGTAACATGTGTTTATGTATCCATCAGTTAATATTAGTGATATAATTGAGAATACAGTACCTTAAGAATAGATGAGGGTATGAACTATATATATATATATATATATTTTTTTTTTTTTTGTATTTCTAACATGGTCCTTGACACTTCCAGGCATTTATTTGCCTATTGAAGTGGAAGCAGCTTATCAAAATAGAAAAGTACTTACCCCTTAAGAATTCGTCCTATTTTCTTGTCTAATACAGGTTCAAGCTGAAGTTCCTGGATCTCCTATCTTTGTCATGAGACTAGCTAAACAGTCTCGTCATCTGGAGGTGCAGATCTTAGCAGATCAGTATGGCAATGCTATCTCTTTGTTCGGTCGTGATTGCTCTGTGCAACGCAGGCATCAGAAGATTATTGAAGAAGCTCCTGCCGCTATTGCTACTCCAGCAGTATTTGAACATATGGAACAGGTATATGTGTGAAAAGCTCTAAGTTTTGTTTTCTTGCACAGAGCTACTACTCATTTAATTCATATGCCCAACTGAGAATAGTGGAATATCAGGCAATGATTCTGGATAATTGATAAGTTCTATCCTTCAAGAGGGAGAGGACATAGATATATCTATGGCTGATTCATGTTGATGTATGACAGAAACCAACACAATATTGTAAAGCAATTGTCATCCAATTAAAAGTACTTTTTAAAAAGTATTCTTTACCTAGAGGAAAAATAAAAATTCCGCTTTTCTCCCTCTAGTAGAGATGTCAGTGAACACTACAAAACTCTAAATTAGTTAATGCTTTTGACAAAAAATTTCAGTGTACTATTTTGAGAAGGGAGAAAGAAATGTTTGGGGATCTTTAATCTTATTGTTTGGTTCTTTAATAAGTGCATGATAAGCTGGTGGTTAAGCTGGAAGTTCCATTTTCTAGATTGATTATCCCTCAGTCTTCAGATGCATTTATTCAAGCCCTTTACCTCTTAAAAGGTACTCTAAGTAGCTTTCAAGTTTACATATTCTGTATTATTGTATGAAAAAAAAGAATCTCTCAGCAGTTTTATAGGGTCCCTTGGAATTAGCTGTAGTTTAGAAATCTGAACATGGTCTTTTTTGGAACTCAGTCTTCATCTTATTGGAGATATGTTTTCCATCTCTTTTTTCCCCCCCCTGGATTGCCAAGAAGCTAAATATATGGTTGTCTTTGTTTTTACATTTCATTTCTACATGTGTGTGTTTGTGTGCGTATTGAGATTTATTCTTTAACTACTGTAGTAAAGTGACCTCCAAAATACAGTGGCTTAGGGAGTTCCATGGTGCCTTCGTGGTTAGGATCCTGGGCTTTCACTGCCGTGGCCAGGTTCAATCCTTGGTTGGTGAACAGAGATCCTGCAAGCCATTCAGTGCGGCCAAAGATAAAAAACAAATATAAAACCCCAAAATACACATTTCATTTCAGTTGCTCAGTCGTGTCTGACTCTTCGCGACCCCATGAACCACAGCATGCCAGGCCTCCCTGTTCATCACCAACTCCCAGAGTTTACCCAAACTCATGTCTATTGAGTCAGTGATACCATCCAACCATCTGATCCTCTGTTGTCCCCTTCTCCTCCTGCCTTCAATCTTTCCCAGCATCAGGGTCTTTTCAAATGAGTCAGCTCTTCGCATCAGGTGGCCAGAGTATTGGAGGTTCAGCTTCAACATCAGTCTTTCCAATGAACACCCAAGACTGATCTCCTTTAGGATGGACTGGTTGGATCTCCTTGCAGTCCAAGGACTCTCAAGAGTCTTCTCCAGCACCACAGTTCAAAAGCATCAATTCTTTGGCACTCAGCTTTCTTTATAGTCCAACTCTCAAATCCGTACATGACTACTGGAAAAACCATAGCCTGATTAGAAGGATCTTTATTGACAAAGTAATGTCTCTGCTTTTTAATACGCTGTCTAGGTTGGTCATAACTTTCCTTCCAAGGAGTAAGCGTCTTTTAATTTCATGGCTGCAGTCACCATCCGCAGTGATTTTGGAGCCCATAAAAATAAAGTCAGCCACTGTTTCCACTGTTTCCCCATCAATTTGCCATGAAATGATGGGACCAGATGCCATGATCTTAGTCTTCCAAATGTTGAGCCTAAAGCCAAGTGTTTCACTCTGCTCTTTCGCTTTCATCAAGAGGCCCTTTAGTTCGTCTTCACTTTCTGCCGTAAGGGTGGTGTCATCTGCATATCTGAGGTTATTGATATTTCTCCCGGCAATCTTGATTCCAGCTTGTGCTTCTTCCAGCCCAGCGTTTCTCATGATGTACTCTTCATAGAAGTTAAATAAGCAGGGTGACAATATATAGCCTTGACGTACTCCTTTTCCTCTTTGGAACCAGTCTGCTGTTCCATGTCCAATTCTAACTGTTGCTTCCTAACCTGCATACAGGTTTCCCAAGAGGCAGGTCAGGTGGTCTGGTATTCCCATCTCTTGAAGAATTTTCCACAGTGTATTGTGATCCACACAGTCAGAGGCTTTGGTGTAGTCAATGAAGCAGAAGTAGATGTTTTTCTGGAACTCTCTTGCTTTTTCGATGATCCAGTAGATATTGGCAATTTGATCTCTGGGTCCTCTGCCTTTTTAAGTAAGTGTAAATTCTGTTTCTCTCTTTCATCATAGTTCAGAGATGAGCTAGTTCCAAGAACCCTAGTTTATTGCTTTGCCATTTGGTGGTTTATTCACTCAATCGTGTCCAACTCTTGCAGCCCTATGGATGGACTGTAGCTTGCCAGGCTCCTCTGTCCAGAGGATTTCCCAGATAAGAATACTGGAGCGGGTTGCAATTTCCTTCTCCTAGATATCTGTCTAACCCAGGGATGAAACCCGGGTCTCCTGCATTGCAGGTGTTTTCTTTACTGACTGAGCCACCAGGGAAGGCCATTTCCTAGAAGAGAACAGCAAACTACAGCTAGCAGGCCAAATCCAGCCTGTCACCTGTTTTGTCAACAAAATTTTATTGTAACACAGCTTGCTAGTTTATCTATTATCTATGGCTGTTTTATCTCTGCAGTGACAAAATTGAGTCGTTTTGATAGACACTATATGGCCCACAAAGCTGAACATAATAATTTTTTTAAAATTTAAATTTATTTATTTTAATTAGAGGTTAATTACTTTACAATATTGTATTGGTTTTGCCATACCTCAACGTGAATCCGCCATGGGTGTACACGTGTTCCCCATCCTGAACCCCCCTCCCTTCTCCCTCCCCGTACCATCCCTTTGGGTCGTCCCAGTGCACCAGCCCTAAGCATCCTGTATCCTGCATCAAACCTGGACTGGCGATTTGTTTCACATATGATATTATATATGTTTCAATGCCATTCTCCCAAATTATCCCACCCTCTCCCTCTCCCACAGAGTCCAAAAGACTATGAACATAATTATTATCTGGCTTTTACTGAAAGTTTACCAACCCTTGTCTTAAGGTGTCATCATCTTCATTATTAAAGCTGGCCTACAAGAACTTGTTTACTTTGTAGCGTGTTGGCGGGGGAAAGAGAGGACTTGGAAGACAAGCTTGTATACCTGTGGCTGATTCATGCTGATGTATGGCAAAAACCATCACAGTGTTGTAATTATCCTCCAGTTAAATTAATTAAGTGAGATCCAGAAGTCACACATCTTACTTCTGCTCACTTTTCACCGGACAAAATTCAGTTACATAATCACACCTAGCTGCATTGGCTGTTAGGAGTTGTAATTACTAGTTGAGCAACCTTATGCTCAGCTGAAATTCAGGAGATTGTATTGCTAAATGGATGACGCAAGGAAAAGTTACTGGAGGGTGTTTAACACTCTGTGTCTCAGTCTGCTCCTCTGGCTACCCATTATCCTTTCACACCCTTTTTCTTACTCTTAGAACTTACTTAGCCTTTCCCCACAGAAGACAGCCCAAGGTCTCATCCAGTTAACTATGTTCAACCCAAAGTCGAGGCTGTCTGGATGGTGTGCAGTCCTCTGTTATATCTGCATGTAGCTTTTTATGGAGCAGTAATCACAAATTGCCTTGTGACACCTTCTTTCGCCATATATAGTGCGGAGTAGGAACAGGATGACTCCCATTTAGAAAAAAATAGAATGAAAAACAGACAATAATCACGGTCCACAGCAGTTATCACTTTCTTGTAGGCAGGGATTGTGGTCATTTCCTGTCATGCGGTGGAGTAATTCCTCAATGAGCCCTCTGACTCCCCTTGGTCCTGCTCTCTGAAAGTAAATTCTTTGCCCGTCTTTAAGGCCTTATTCTCTAGGATGTTCTTCCTTGTTCACCTCTCTTGTGGTTGAGCTTTGGTGATCATGCCTTCTTTAGAAGAACTTTCCCAGCTCACCTCCTATCAGTGCAGGATTGGGGCCACAAAGATTACTGAGATTATCAGTCATGGGTTTGGAAAGCCAGGTTTTTGTTACGTTTAGCAATATGATTCATTCAAAACTGAGTAAGTTTCTGGACTCTTTGCTTCTAGTCGGCTTCAGGTAAGAGTAATCATACCCAGGGTTTCTCTGGACATAATGTTTTCCTCTTTATTTACTGCCTTCTGCTTTCAGCCCTTTTCCTCTCCTCCATTCAGTAAGACTACCTTGAGGCCAGCTGAAACTACAGCAGCCGCCCTTGATCTCATCTTTGACAGTGGGTTGCTTCAAGGCAAAATTATCATCTTTGGTTTAGGGGTACAAAGCCTTTTGGTTTTTTCACATTCTGACTTTTTCTAGCCATCTTTCCTAGGGCTTAGTTGATATTTTGTTTGCATTCCAAGTTACTTTAGGAGACAGTTTACCAAATGTATGTGTGTTTGCCTCGCTGTGTGGCTTGCGGTATCTTAGTTCCCCAACCAGGGATCAAACTCATGCCCTCTGCAGTAGACACGTGGAGTCTTCACCACTGTACTGCCAGGGAAGTCCCTCCAAATGTTTTCTTATGCCTCACAAGGAGGTCACCAGTTTTCCAGTTTGCAGTATCTGTTTCCTTGAGAGCTACTACCCTATTTTTAACTCAGTATCATATACTTTAGTTTTTTTAAACAGCAACATCCTTCCTGAATTTAGTAGTTTCTGTATTGATTAGGGTACAGGTTAAGCTATTGTAGTAACAAAATCTAAAAAATACAACTGCACAATAGGTTAGAAATTTATTTTTCCTTTCATTTATAACCTGAAGTGATTAGGACCGTTCTGTTCCATGAGACCATTTTGGGATTCAAGCTCTTTCCATTTGGTTTTGTCACTCTTAGTATGTTCTCAGCTGCATGATGAAACAGGCTTGCACTGTCGTGACCACATTCCAGTCCGTAGAAAGGAAAAAGCTGAGAATAGAGGGTAAGCAGTTCCTTTTCAAAACATGAGTCAGGGATTACCCTTCACTTACCCATTCTGACATTGCATTCATTAAAACTTAGTCACTTGCTATCAGAGTGGAAAATCTAGTCTCTAGCTGGACACCCATGTTTCTAGGAAGAATACTGGAAATACTGGAAATACAGTGAAGACTCTCCCATGGTGCTTTATCTCACCTGCATAAGGTGGGATTACCTATGAGCCAAAGTGGAAAATACTGTTTTTACTTAGCTTTGCACTGAGTTTGTCATCCATGTGTAGGAATCTTGTGTAATAATCAAAGAGGGTGAAATTTACTCTCATCTGGCCACAAGCCTTTGGTGGTTCTTATAAACACTGGCTCTTTGAGAGGGAGAAGCTTCAGACGAGCAGTGGGCCATCCGCTGGATCAGGTGAGGTACTTAGATGGGCTTCTCTTTTTTCTTTGAGTGTGCGGTGAAGCTTGCCAGGATGGTTGGTTATGTGAGTGCGGGGACTGTGGAATACCTCTACAGCCAGGACGGCAGCTTCTACTTTCTGGAACTGAACCCTCGGCTACAGGTGGAGCACCCCTGTACAGAGATGGTGGCCGATGTCAACCTCCCTGCCGCGCAGCTCCAGGTGAGTCACCCTGCTCTCGGCTCAGAGGGTTGCCTAGAGAAGTTTGGAATGAGGGATGCCCACCAAACTGGCTCAGCCAGCCTGTGTTAAGAGAAAAGTGCCTCCTATCCAAGTCTCGTGTGATGCTCCTCTCTTGCGTTGGATGGCTTGGGATGTGTGAGTGGGTTTCCCTGATATGGAACAATTCTGGAGTATTACTTTTTAGCCTGACACATCTGATATAAAATGTCATATTTTTGCAAGACCCTTTACAAATAATATGCTATATTCAGCTGTTTCAATTCTGGGAAACCTTACTTTTTAATTGTCCTCTATTCCTTTTTCCTCCCTGGAGAAGGAAATGGCAACCCATTCCAGTATTCTTGCCTGGAAAATCCCATGGGGCAGAGGAGCCTGGAGGGCTACAGTCCCTTGGGTCATTTTTTGAGTTTCCCTGGTGGCTCAGTGGTAAAGAATCCGCCTGTCAATGCAGGAGATGTGGATTTGATCTCTGGTTCGGGAATATCCCCTGGAGAAGGAAACAGCAGCCCACTCCAGTATTCTTGCCTGGGAAATCCCATGGGGCAGAGGAGTCTGGTGGGCTACGGTCCATGGTGTCACAAGAGAGTTGGATATGGCCTTGTGACTAAATGGCAGCTTCTTTTTCCTAGTGCTACAAATTGAAGTAATTCCACTTCAGAGTGGTGGCTGAGGTTTTTCCTGGCAAGAATGTGGCAGCACGCATTTATTTTTATAATGTTTAAAGTACCACTGTTAATATTATTTTCTCCATTCTGCCCAGGAAACAGATTCTATGGGAAGCAGTAATAGCTAATGATGAAGTTTGATTTGATTTGTAAATACGTATTCTTTATCCACAATGGGAACCCCTTTTGGTCCCCCATGGTCCCTATTAAGGAACCCAGTAAATGAAGATTTATATATATAAATCTACTCTTTCCATTGATTTGTGGGGATAATTTGGAGGTAATTATGACATGCTGCTGCTGCTGCTAAGTCACTTCAGTCATGTCCAACTCTGTGCGACCCCATAGATGGCAGCCCACCAGGCTCCCCCGTCCCTGGGATTCTCCAGGCAAGAACACTGGAGTGGGTTGCCATTTCCTTCTCCAGTGCATGAAAGTGAAAAGTGAAAGGGAAGTCGCCCAGTCATGGCCGACTCTTCGAGACCCCATGGACTGCAGCCCACCCGGCTCCTCTGTCCATGGGATTTTCCAGGCAAGAGTACTGGAGTGGGGTGCCATTGCCTTCTCCAATTATGACATAGTTAGGACTTTTTAGCTGTCTGGACTTCTTGGAGAGCCACTGACGTTGACTCTTCCCTTGGATACTTTCATTCTTATTAAAAGTGTCATATTTTTGAAAGACGCTTTACAAATAAGGGTGATGGAGAAATGATGATTAGAGGGAAGCTCATGTCTATTGCATTAGGGATTTGGGGACTTTTTAAGAAGTGGGAAGTAATTAACACCTTCTGCGTGTTTTGTTTCAAGTAATTTAGAGTTGCCTATTCAATGATGTAGAATTTAGACTATAAAAACAAAGTGTTTTAGGTGGTGGCTACTCAAGTGAAAAGTCTTTTCCGTCATCTGATAGCCTCCACGTTTTAAGGGAAGTAACTGTGAAAGATGAGTGACGTGTGTTTTATTACCTTTCAGATTGCCATGGGGATCCCTCTGTACAGAATCAAGGATATCCGTATGATGTACGGGGTCTCTCCCTGGGGCGATGCTCCCATTGATTTTGAAAATTCGGCTCACGTTCCTTGCCCAAGGGGCCATGTTATTGCTGCTCGTATCACTAGTGAAAATCCAGATGAGGTAACCCATCACTTAAAAGGTTTACACTTCTTTTTCCCCCCACTGTGAACTTTAGTATTAAGATGGCATATCTGAGGGCATATCTGAAGCATCTTGGGACCTCCCCTGGAGAGGGAAATTAGAGGCTTCATCGGAGCAGACACATAAGTTATCACTGTTCTACTGGTCATTCAGTTCTATCCCAGTCGCCATCGAGTCCTCAGTGGGTCTGTAGCACTGGACGTCAGCCCGCAAGCCTTAATGACTTTTGTGTGTCATTTCCACTTTCCTGTGTGTATGTGATTACATAGAACCTGACCAGTGAGTATATGAATGTTCTCTTTCTTGTAAATATAATATCATCTCATATTCTTCACTCCCTAACAGGGTTTTAAGCCCAGCTCAGGAACAGTTCAAGAGCTGAATTTTCGCAGCAATAAGAACGTTTGGGGTTATTTCAGTGTTGCTGCTGCAGGAGGGCTTCATGAATTTGCGGATTCTCAGTTTGGTCACTGCTTTTCCTGGGGAGAAAACCGAGAGGAAGCAATTTCGTGAGTATAATCGCATGTGGTTGCATTTCAAAAAATAAACTGTGATAATCTTCAGTGAATTGTGAGCATGGGAAAGGGAATCATGTATTGCTCTAGAAGTACTCATACGGATAACCTTCTTGAAGAAATATATCTTCAACTGTAGTTGCAATCATGTTGTATTAAGTTTATGCAGTGTTTGGCAGATGTTTTTCTGTCTGTTACTCTGAGCCTTTTCAAGTGATTTTTTGTTTTCATGTGTTTTTGATCAACTTATAAAATTGATTACTCTAAAGATGTCATATTTTTCTGTAGAAATAATATTGTTATTTGGGGCAGAAGTAGATTTTTGACTAAGATCTTGGTATCTTATATCATGGATAAGATCCATTATTTGTCATCAAAATAAAGGTATAGCTATAAATGTCCTGTAGTCATTTAAAATAATAAAGTTAAGCTGCTTATTACATGAAAAGGGCTTAAGGGAACTATCCACATCACTGTATATGAGGGACCTCAATGTGCTATGAAATATATGCACAATTTACAATATAACTAATATATCATAGGTATTAGTTAATATTCTATTAGCATAAACATTTAATATTTAATTTAATATTAAGTTTTTCTTGCCTGAAAAATAGGGCCCTAAGAGGTGATTTTGACAGGTTAGATATTTTAGAATGTCTATCCAAAATTGATTTACCTGTTTTATATTTTTTAATTGTCGATTGACTTTCACCAAGGATTTAATACTATTCCTTTGACTTTTAACCTGTACACCTAGATTATGTAATCAGTAAACACTTATTAATAATGTTTTCAGAAGTTGGGAAATCTCAGTTTTTTTTTTCTGTATTTTGTGCTCTACAAAGCAGTGCTTCCAGAAAAACCATCTGCCTTTTGTATCCTGCTTTGCCAAAGTGAAGAATATAAACCTAATGTTATGAATAAACTAGAATATAAACCTAGTGTTATGAAGAAATAGAGCTTGCAAACCTGTGATTGTCTGGCTAGTCACAACCACTGATGTGCTTTGATTGGCTTATAGAGTATTGTTTAAAAAGTGGGAGATTGAAATAAATACATGCATTTCTGCCGTCTCTTGAAAAAAATGGGGTGACAATAACATTGGTTTTATATTCCATTTGGCCAAAGTTAACCGAAGCTTTGTGTGACTGCTTCTTTTAGAGGAAACACGAACTCTCTAGTTCACACAGTCCCCCATCCAGCCTGCCTCATTCATTTACATCCCCAGAGTAGCTGCTATTGATATTTAGGTTTCCAGTCTTGATTGGCAGGCCACCAAGCCTTCCCTCCAGGACATGTCATATGACTTGCTCCAAAAGTCTTGCTCCTTACTTCCTAACCTGCTCTGGACATTCATCTGCAGTGTAAAGCTACCAGGCTAACGTTGAGCATATGAAAATTATGGTCTCTGCAATAAGCTTGCTTTCTTTTTTAAAATATTTTAGTTATTTATTTGGCTTCATCGGGTCTTAGTTGTGGCACTTGGGGTCTTTATTGTGGCGCAGGACTCTCTAGTTGTGGCGTGTGGGCTCCAGAGCCCATGGTCTGAGTTGCCCTGCAGCATGTGGAATCTTAGTTCCCCAGCCAGCGATCGAACCCATGGCCCTTGCATTGCAAGGTGGATTCTTACTCACTGAACCAGCAGGGAAATCCCGAAGCTTGCTTCTTGACACCATGCCAGAGTTCATTCTTCAGCTCAGAGTTTGTTTCTTCTTTCTTCATGACATGCGGCTTATATTCTTCAGCTTGGTGTTCACTGCTCTTCTCTAGACTAGTCCCAGCCCATGCTTCCCTTATTATTTTCCATGGACTGTAATCTAAATACCATGAGAACAGAGCTGTGTGTGTCTCGCTGCTGCAGTGTCCCCTGAATGTAGTGAGTGCTCCGTCAGTGTTGAACGAGTGGACTGGCCCCTCATCCTTGTCCTCATCACCGTCTGCTTCGGTTGTAACATTCCCTGTGCACAGCCCCTCTTTACTTCCTTTTTCCCTTTGTTTCTGCTGTTCCCTCTCTCCATTCATTCATTTACTCCTTTCAACAGATACTTACTGAATATCTTAATGCTTCTTGCAATATAATGAGGACCACCATAGGGTCTGTGCCATCATGGAACTTGATGATGGTAAGAGAGGCAAGTAAGCTGTTGAACAGAACATAGGAGGTGCTGTCTCTGATAGTGAGATTACATGAGGGTGTTACAGAAGCATAGAGCTGAGTCAGCTAACTCCATCCAGAATGGGTCTGGGAAGGTTTCCCAAAAGGAAGGGACATCTAGAATCATATCTGAAATGTGTAGAGGAATCAGCCAGGCCAAGAGAGGGCATAGAGAGGAGGATGGAGGTAGGAAACAGAGGAATATTCTTGGCTGAGAACTCCTGGACCACCTGGAAGAATATTTCTGTCACAGTCGTAATCTTAGCTTTATTTTTATTCCATTTCAGATCCCATATCCTTTTTTTTTTTCTTAATTGAGTAGTTGGTTTACAGTGTTGTCTTAGTTTCAGGTGTACAGCAAAGTGATTTGGTTTTTTAACATATATTATTTCAGATTATTTTCCATTATAGGTAATTATAAGATGTTGACTGTAATTCCCTGTGCTATGCAATAGATCAACATTGCTTATCTATTTTAGGTATAGTAGTTTGTATCTATTAATCTCATGCCCCTAATTTACTCCTCCCCACTCCCTTTCCCCTTTGGTAACCATAAGTTGGTTTTCTATGTCAGATCTTACATTCTTTGTGAAACCAAAGGGAGGCAGGTTTTCTCCCTTCTTAGAACCCCTTGGTGCTTTGTTTTTATTTCTCTACTGGTATTTATGATATTCTGCCATAAATGTTTAAAGTGATTACTGTCTCCACATTCTCTCTCCCTTAAGAGCTTAGTATGTGTCTTGAATCTGTGAGATGCATAATAAATGTCAAAGTTATACTGGGAAAAAGCTCACAGTATTGAAATCTTATTAAAATGTGGTTATTTAACACTTAATTGGGAAGTAAGCAAAGTAATGAGCAACTCATTCTATAGTTGGCTAAAACACATTTTTAAAAAAAGAAACACTCTCACATGTAGTGTCAGGCTGATCCCCAACTTTCTCTAATCCTAACCCTAACCGTAACTTCATTGTATGGAAACATTCAAGTTAAGGTCTTAGTGTTTGTAAAAATTCATTGGACAGTATACTTAAAATAAGTATATTTTATTATATGTAAATTTTACTTAGATAAAATAAAAAGGGTTTAAGAAGGGAAGAATTATGCCCTAATTCTAGTTAACCAGCAATCAATGAATGGAATGATGGAAACAGTGAAAATGAAGAGTGGTTTGCACATGATTTGTTCTCTGTTCTGTTTAGCGAAGTGTCTGTGATCTGCGGATGCTCAGATGGTCGGATTAGTCAGACTCACAAGTTTGCTGACTTCTTGAAAATTCTGTCTGGAACGAGCACATGTGTATCTTGCACCCTTATTTGTTCCTGGAACTGTTTCTTTCCCCTCCCTCCTAAGACTCCAAAGGGATGAAATAGTTCTTGAAAATAGTTGGAAAACAGTAGGACATTTGTCGCTGAAAGAGACCTGCTTCTGTCCTTCTCCTAGAAACATGGTGGTGGCTTTGAAGGAGCTGTCCATCCGGGGTGACTTCCGGACTACAGTCGAGTACCTGATCAAACTGCTGGAGACGGAAAGCTTCCAGTTGAATAGGATCGACACGGGCTGGCTGGACAGACTGATAGCAGAAAAAGTACAGGTGGGTACTTCTCCACTTACAGCTTCTGGGATTGGGTTTTTATATAGGCTTGTGATGAGATCAGTCCATGCCATCAGATAAAATTTATCTGATTCTAATACAAATGGTTCTAGGTCTGTGTGTAAAAGTCTAGGAGTCAGTGTGAGTTTAGCACTGTAAATAAGCGTTCTTGTGCCTTGTTACAGTCATCGTATAGGTTATTGTATAGTATTACTTCCAAGGATATAGTTGAAGAGAGGTGTGCAGAGATTGAAATACTTTCTTTCTTCACTTAATATTAAATGTGGTTGAGTTCTAGCTGTCTACCAAGTACTGATGAGAGGGCTTCATTTTAATCAACAGAAGTTACCCTTTGTTCCTGAACTGCTGGGCTCATATAAATTACTCAAAATTTTATATAGAATTGTTGGATTCATGCGTATTACCTGGAGGTAGTTTGCACACCATTTTTCTTTGAGATTATCAGTAGCCAAATCTTTGCACTTTTTTGGAATTTATTTGTGACAGAAGCTTGTTTTTGAGCTACTCTCCGATTGGCTCAGTGAAAATCTTAGGAGGGTGAGGGGGAAGGTGTTTTTCATCTCTATTCAAATTCTAAAAATGTGTTTTTGTCTCAAAAACCAGTTGGATAATGAGGATGGAGATTCTCAGTGGTCGCTGATTCTTCAAGCACATTTGAGCCTGATTTAAATTGAGGGGCCATGGTGCCAAGTGACTGACTCCACTTTTGATTTGCCCTCTTTTCGTCCCTTTCAGGCAGAGCGACCTGACACCATGCTGGGAGTTGTCTGTGGGGCTCTCCACGTGGCAGACGTGAGCCTGCGGAATAGCATCTCCAACTTCCTTCACTCCTTAGAGAGGTAGGCTTGGCATTCCGTGTTCCGTGCAGGCCAAGCCGCAGTCCTGAGTACGGGACTGATGTTCAGAGACCCTTTTATTCTTCTCTCTGTCACTAGCAGCTTGTGAGTGCTACTTGTTCACTGACCGTGGGGGCAAGGGGGAGAAGGGATGCAGGAGTTGATGGCAAATGGTTTGGGAGCTCTAAGTGTAGGTTCTAGAAATTGGTTTATACCATGGTTAGAATTGGTTGCTTTGTAAAAACTGGAATCTTCCTGTACGGTACAAGCATCCAATCTCTCCCAGCCCTGGTGATAAAAATCTGGTGTTTTTCTCGAGTAAGGCACCCTGAATACTTCATATATTACCTGCAGCACCTTTTAGGAATTAATAATTGAGGCTGATATTCATGGTGACCTCACGAGTCTTTCAGGTATAGGATCAGACTGTGTGTGGCTAAGCTTATTTCCAGCACTGATTCTGGAAACTAAGCTCTGCCTCCGAGTCCCTAGAGGAATTGTCCACAAGGCTAATCGTTTAAAGCACTTTATCACAGGCATTTTAATTCAACTGAGATTTCATTTATTCAAGTCTTACCACGAAGATCTCTCACTATGTTGCACTGACGCTCAGTGTGAACAGGTAATATATTCACATGGTTCAAAATTCAAAAGGCACTAAAAGATATATAGCGACGAGTCTCCTCCTTACCTCTGTTTCCTGGCCACCTAGTTTCCTTCCCTATGTTTCTGTTTTTATTTTCTGTTATCTTTCAGATATATGGTAGATACATATAAGCATATATACGTAATATTTGTTCCTTCCTACCTCCATTTTTTTTCAATCACAAGTGATAGTATAGTGTGAAACTATCCTGTACAATTTCATTTGTTTTTTTAATTTAACAGTGTGTTTTAGAGAGTGTTTCATATTAGTGCATAAAAGACTTCACCTTTTTAATGGCTACATAATATTTATTTATGTGGCTTTTTAAAAATTTATGTCTCTGTCCCTTACCGATGGTCCTTTGGGTTGTTTTCAGTCTTGATATTCCAGGAAATGCTATAGCCAATCACCTTTGAGAGTCCCTTGTAACCTTTTAGAACTTTCTAGAAGTAGCTCTCATGTTACTGTCTTTCAGGGGTCAAGTCCTCTCTGCTCATACACTTCTGAATACAGTAGATGTTGAACTTATCTACGAGGGAGTGAAGTATGTACTGAAGGTATGCTGAACCTCATAAAGTCTGTGCTATCTTTTTTGCCTCTGTCTTTGTCAGCATGCTTCCTTTAGGTCAGGTGGTGGAGGGAAATTTTGGTTTATTGCAGGGCTGGGCACTAGTGAAATTACAGTCATTATTAGTGTCAGTAGCCTGTGTCAAAGCAGTATTTGATGAGTCTCTGAAAATATTTTCGCTGTTGTTCAACTTCACATGTGCAACCAAGAGATGAAAGAGACAGAGAACCATCATAGCAGGGAGATGTATCTAAGGTCCCCCTCTTCGCTTGTAGCAGGGCTGAGCTGTGCCCACAGCACTTGTGCTCAGACACCAGTGCCATCAATTTCTGTCCTCTCCAACAGAGCTTCGTTTAACTATTTTTATTTATTTATTTTATTTGGCTGCATTGGGTTTTAGTTGGAGCGTGCAGGATCTTTAACTGAGTCATGGAAACTCTTAGTTGTGGCATATGGGATCAAATTCCCTGATCAGGGATTGAGCCTGGGCCTCTCGCATTGGGAGCTTGGAGTCTCAGCCACTGGACTACCAGGGAAGTCCCATCTGATGGAGCTTGCTCACCTCTCTGAGATACTGAAATTTTGTCTGGCACTCTCACTGGAAAGAACACACTGATTTGTCTCTTTGGTTTCTCATTTCTTAACAGGTGACTCGACAGTCCCCGAACTCCTACGTGGTGATCATGAACGGCTCGTGTGTGGAAGTTGACGTGCATCGACTGAGCGACGGTGGACTGCTCTTGTCCTATGACGGCAGCAGTTACACCACGTACATGAAGGAGGAGGTGGATAGGTGAGTGGCTCTTTGGGCTCCGTTTGCTGATCATTGTACCAGCCTTTTCTCTCAGTAGGCGTGTTTAACTCTTGGGGTTTTCAAGGTCTTTTGGGGAAGTCTATTCTATTTTTTTTTTTAATAGTACATGTACCTAATAAAAATTTCAAGACTATCAGAAGTCTTTAAAATTAAAAACAATGTCTCTCCACCACTCTAGTGTGGGCAGACAATGAAAAATAAATTCCCCTTTTTATAGGCTACTACTGTTAACAGTTTCTTCTTATATGTCTTTACTGAAATTTTATATGCACATATAAGTTATATATATGTACATACTGTGTTTTTCTTTTAAACATATTCACAAATAAAAGTAACCCTTAGTTCTGCACCTTATTTTTTCCTTTAACATATTGTACACTATTCAACACCAATCATTGTGGTGTTGTGATAATTAAATGAATTAACACATGGAAAGGGTGTAGACCATTGCTTGGAACTTAGTAAGAGTTTGAAACATCTTAGCTATCACATCGTCAGCACCTTCATGTTTTTTTTCTTCCTGTTCAATGGAGATGCCTATCCTTTTTAATGGTCAAATACTCTTCCATTATATGGATGTACCATAATTAATTTAATTTGACCATTATTGAAGGGAATTTTGGTTATTTGGCATTGTAAACAAAGATGCAGTAAATGTCCTGTGTGTGTCTGTGTGTGTGTGTATACAATGAAGTTTTCAGGTTTTCTTGAGATTGACATTATTTTTACCTTTATTCTTTACAACTTAAGATGCTTTATTAACTTAGATATTCCCACTTATCTCCTAGATATCGCATCACAATTGGCAATAAAACCTGCGTGTTTGAGAAGGAAAATGACCCTTCGGTGCTGCGCTCACCCTCTGCTGGGAAGTTAATCCAGTACATTGTGGAGGATGGAGGCCATGTGTTTGCTGGCCAGTGCTATGCCGAGATCGAGGTCACGGTGGTCACTGGGCTTCTGGGTCATGGGAGGGAAGGTGGGGAAAGACTTGGCTGGGATGGACTAGGACTCAGGAGTAACAGCAAGGAAGTAGAAAATAGAAAGGAAAGAGTATCTGTTTAATTGGGGTTATGAACCTTAGCATTTTATTCATTAAAAAAAAAATATTTTCTTGGCCGTGCCATATGGCATGTGACATCTTAGTTCCCCGACCAGAGATTGAACCCGCACCCCTTGCATTGGAAACACGCAGTCTTAACCACTGGACTGCCAGGGACTTAAGGTCTCTCTGAATCTTAGGGACTCCCTGAATCTTAAGACTCCCTGAATCTTAAGGACTCCCTGAACCTTAAGATTTTAAAAACACATTAAAAGCTCATACTTTTCCTTGGATAGATGAGGAGCCTCTAGCTCTAAAGAATAGATACTAGGCAGCGGCACTTATTGAGTGTTAGGTATTATGCCGAGTACTGGCTATACAGAAAGTATGATAGGTGGAATGGGGCCTTGAAACAGACTTGTCATGAAATATGAATTTTGAGAAGGCTGAGCACAAAGTGCAGAGGGCCACTTGCCCCAAGTCAGTATGGGGCTGTATGGGCAGCACGAGAATTCCTGAAAGAGGGGACTTTGATCTTGGCATTGAAAGATAGACAGTGATAGACCAGATGGGGAAGGCCAGGCAACGCTGTTTAAAGGTGAAGGCACAGCACATACAGAGGCACAGAAGCAAGAGCATGTGGTGTATAAAGGGAACTGCAAGTCCATATTGACATCGCTTGAGAACAGACTGAGGTTTAACGGGAAATGACAAGCAGAGATGCCAAATGAGTTGTCAGAATTTGAGATCATGAAGGACCTTATAAAACATACTAAGAAGTTTAGACTCTCCTCAAGGCTGGTGGTGTCACTGAAGGATATGACACAGAAAAGTGATGGAATAAGATTTAGGCTCTAGAATGATTGCTTCTAGTGGCCTTATTGGAGATGCATAGCATGTAAAGATGTCTATGGGGAGGTTGGTTTTTTTCCTTAATATTCTTTAAAAATTTATTTGACTGCACCAGGTCTTAGTTGTGACAAGCACACTCTTAGCTATGGCATGTAGGATCTTTGCCCTGGCTAGGCCCAAACCTGGGCCCCCTGTACGGGAAGTGCAGAGTCCTAGGCCCTGGACCACCAGGGAAGTCCCTGTTGGGAGATTTCTGAACTCCTCTAGACCAGAAATGATAAGGGGCTAAACCAAAGAGTTGGCAAGACAGGAATATTTTTGAGAGAGGTTTAGAAGATATATTCAACCTGGCTTGTGACTGGTAGATAAGGGAGAAAAAGGAGTGAGAATGATCCTTAGGTTTTGGTCTGGATATCATAGACAGACAGTGTAAGTACCTGGATCCACAGGTATGAAGAAGATAAATTGTTTATCATTTCTTGGTATAAGACAAGTCAAAACCAACCATGGCAAAAGTGGATTTAAACATTAGAAACGAGAACTATCAGAAGTTGTCATTAATCCCTAAAGCTAGGTCCTGAGAGATTTTAGTTTTCCTTGTAGGTGATGAAGATGGTAATGACCTTAACAGCCGCAGAGTCTGGCTGTATCCATTACGTCAAGCGGCCTGGAGCAGCTCTTGACCCGGGTTGTGTAATAGCCAAAATGCAACTGGACAACCCCAGCAAGGTCCAGCAGGCAAGTAGGCGGATAGACACTCTTAATATTGCTCTCCAAGAGCTGGGTGCTCGGTAGGGTTAGTCTGGAGAGGCAAGTGATCTCAATCCTTGGTTTTCCAGTTTTTCCTTCAACTTTTTACCCCTCATTTTATGCCTTATGCCTTTGTATTTGTGCCTTTGGTATCATGCATCTAGAATTTGTAAGAGTTACTGTGATATTAAGAATCTGTGATTTTCCTCAAGATGCTTTTCTCTCGTTGTCGCTGGATGTGGTAAAGGGAAGTCTTTCTTTCTTTCTTTTTAAAATTAATTAATTACTTTGACTGCATCGGGTCTTAGTTGTGGCATGCGGGCTCTTTGTTTCTCTGTGCGGGCTTCTCTAGTGCAGTGTGTGGGTTTCTCTCTAGTTGTGGCACACGGGCTCAGCAGTTGCTTTGCACAGGCTTAGTTGCCCCACCACTTGTGGAATCTTAATTCCGCCTGGATGGCTGATTCTTAACCACTGGACCACCAGGGAAGTCCCTAAAGGGAAGTCTTGATTTTACATGATGAATCTAAGTTGCAGTGGTGTGTCTGAAGGTAGTGGATGACTTGATCTCTCATTGGGGTTGACAGGCTGAGCTTCACACAGGCAGTCTGCCACAGATCCAGAGCACTGCACTCAGAGGCGAGAAGCTCCATCGAGTGTTCCACTATGTCCTGGATAATCTGGTCAACGTGATGAATGGATACTGCCTTCCAGATCCTTTCTTTAGCAGCAGGGTATGGATCACTTTTCTTAGGTGGGGTGGGGTAGGGGAACAGGTATACATCTTGGAGAATGGGTGTTCTCCAACATAATTTAAAATTCATATAGGGAATTTTTTTAAGAGGGAGGGAGATAGAGCTGTTTGACCAAAATTCTGCCACTATTAGTTGTAGGATTTGAAGTCTTTATATCCTTGCTTCTTGTCTCAGTCATTGATTTCACATTTAATTGGGATTTAAACCAGTAAACAAGGACGATGTTAGTTGTTTATATTATAATTTCAAAGTAAGTACCGGCATACCTTGGGGATATTGCAGGTTTGATTCCAGACTGCTGCAATAAAGTGAATATTGCAAGAAAGAAAATCACGCAAATATTTTGGTTTCCAGTGCATAGAAAAGTTATGTTTATATATTGATCAAGAACCTGCCTGCCAATGCAGGAGACATGAGATGTGGGTTCAATCCCTGGGTTGGGACAATCCCCTGGGGGAGGAAATGGCATCCCACTCCAGTATTCTTGCCTGGAGAATCCCATGGACAGAGGAACCTGGTAGGCTACAGTCAGTCCATGGGTTGCAAAGAGTCAGACACGACTGAAGTGACTTAGCAGGCACGTAGTCTATTAAGTGCATAATAGCATTATGTCTAAAAAATGTACATACCTTAATTTAAAAATGTTTTCTTGCTAAAAAAGGCAAATCATCTCCTGAGCCTTTAAGGAGTCGTAATGGTTTTGCTGGTGGAGGGTTTGAAATACTAGAATTACCAAAATGTGACAAGAATTACCAAAATGTGACACAGAGACATGAAGTGAGCAAATGCCGTTGGAAAAATGGTGCCAATAGACTTGCTTGGCACAGGTTTTACATGAAATCTTCAGTTTGTAAAAAAGAACACCGCAATATTTGCAAAGTGCAATAAAGCAGTGCATAGTAAAGCCTGGTATGCCTATACTGTATGGTAGTGAATTCAGACATATAATTTTCTTTGGGGGATGGTGTTAATTTTGTCCAGGTCCTGTTTTATTATTTCCTTCTTCTCAGGTGAAAGACTGGGTTGAACGGTTGATGAAGACCCTCAGAGACCCCTCCTTGCCTCTCCTAGAATTGCAGGATATCATGACCAGCGTCTCTGGTCGTATCCCACCCAACGTGGAAAAGTCTATCAAGAAGGAAATGGCTCAGTATGCCAGCAACATCACATCCGTCCTCTGTCAGTTTCCCAGCCAGCAGGTACTTATAGACTAACGCTGCCATTTTCTGCTGGCTGCCCACACTAGAGTTCATGCAGTAGGAGTCCTTCCTGTTTGGATCCTCCTCACTGTCTGGATGTTGTACTTTTGAAGTTTTAAGCATTGTGCCCTTTACAAAACTGCCTCATGATGCAAGCCCAGTAAGTTAAGTGTTGGGTGTGAAATGTAAGGTACCTGTGGTTCAGAGAAAAGCATATTGGTCATGTACCCCGTAGAGGTTTGTTCCTGGGGCTGCGCCCTGATTAGAAGTACTTTTGTGATTCTAAAGCAGGCGGATGTTTGTAGCTCTTTCATCAGAGACTTCTTCAGCTCTGCAGCATGCTGATTACTCTGTGCCTCTGATCCAGACTTACATGTAGGGAGTAAAGCTGGACAAGTGGGGCATTAAGTGTGTCTTGCCTGTCAGGACCTCTGGTAAAGCGCTAGTTTTTGTGATGCCCTCGTTAGTTCATCTGGCAAAGGGTGAAGAGACATAGAAGTTGCTTTCTTATTTATCATGAATGAACCCCTAAACTATGCCTCGTAGCATTCAGCTGCTCTCAACATGGGAAAGATAGAAATAATCATGTTACAATGACAAAGATTCCAATAGAGACACGGAGTAGAGAGCCGACACATGGACGCCGTGGGGGAAGGGGAGGGTGGTGTGGATTGGGAGAGCGCCACTGCCGTATACACTGCCACTGGAAAACAGTAGCCAGTGGGAGGCTGCTGCACAATACAGGGAGCTCGGCGCGGTGCTCGGTGATGACCTGGAGAGTAGAATGGGGGCGGGGGTGGCAGGGAAGCTCAAGAGGGCGGGATATATGTTTACCTATAGCCAGTTCACTTTGTTGTACAGTAAAAATTAACATTAAAGCAGTTATATTCCAATTAAAACAACAACAGGATTCCTAGTGTTGATGCTATTATGCAGGCTAATGTTTTGGGTCCCTTTGTTGAGTTGGGCTTCCTTTTTCTCCTTTCTTATACTTTAGATTGCCAACATCCTCGATAGCCACGCAGCCACACTGAACCGGAAATCTGAACGGGAAGTCTTCTTCATGAACACTCAAAGCATCGTCCAGCTGGTGCAGAGGTAGGTACATGGAACTCCAGAGTCCCAGATCTGCCCGTCCCCACACCTTCCTTCCTTCTCAGTAATCACAAAGAGGTTTACCTTCAGGTCACCTTAGAGAACTTAGAAAGCACGTCGTATCTTAGAAAATACCTATGTCTACTAAATATGTTAGAATTGTGAGCTAACTTTCCTACTCAATGTTTCTGATGACTTCTTTCTATTTGGCATCTTTCCATCAATTATTAAGGCATGAATCTCACTGTTATCTTTTTTCCTTACAATTTCCCATGAACTCCTAATTTTTCTTCTGGCATCAGGCCCTCTTTGACGTTTACTCTTATTAGCTCATGGGATCAACTATGGGGCTAAAGGTATCTTCACAGGACTTTTTCAACTTTAAGGTATTCATAAATTTTTCAGATTTCCCTTAGCCATTTCAAGGGTGTGGTGATCATTTTTGCTTAGCAATGGGGGACTGAACCAGTGTGTTGTTGGGTAGGGCTATCAGGTGGTTTTGGTTTTGTTTTCTCTCTCTCTCTCTTTTTTCTCCATTTCTTTATAAGAAAAAAAAGTCTTGTCTGTGGCCACATTTCTTTTAGACTTGGATTTATGTTATTTATTTATTATTTTTGGCTGTGCTGGGTCCTCGTCACTGTGCATACACTCTCTCTAATTGTCGTGAGCAGGGCTGCTCTCTAGCTGCGGGCTACACCGGCTTCTTACGGCGGTGGATTCTCCTGCAGAGGTTGAGCTCTAGGGCGTGTGGGTTTCAGTGGTTGCCGCATGAGCTTAGCTGCCCCGTGACACGTGGGTTCCTCCCAGACCAGGGATCAAACCTGTGTCGCATGCACTGGCAGGCAGATTCTCAACCATTGGACCACCAGGGAGGCCAGCTTGAATTTAAATTGACCTGGTTAATTGATTCTAGACTGGCTCCTGTCCTGTCCTATATGCACAGGGAAGGCCATTCTATAGGAAGCCTAGTAAGCTTTGGGTTTATTAGTTCATGGTTAGCTATTTAACGGTGTTAGCCTGTCAGGATTTTCTTCTAGACCTGAATTTATGTTATTTATCTATACCTTCCCCTCTCTGCCTAGGTACCGCAGTGGCATCCGAGGACACATGAAGGCTGTGGTGATGGACCTGCTGCGGCAGTACCTGCGAGTAGAGACTCAGTTCCAGAACGGTAAGCTCCTTCCTGAGGCTCTGTACCCGAGAGCGTCTCCTTAGAGGGCTGAGCGATAGCTGAGCCAGTCCATCCTGTCACCACCACTTGACACGAACAACCGTCTTCCTCCTTTCACCAGTCCCTTAAAAACTAAACTGCTCTGTCCCACTAGCACCAAGAAAGAACAACAAAACACAGCTTGATGAGGCTGTGAATCAGTGTGCTTCTGCGAGAGGGCTGACATAATTTTTCTAGTAGAGATTAGCGTTCCCCATTGGCCTCTTCTTGACCTTGTATAGTGAGGGTTAGTTGAGTCAGACCAGGCTGAAATTGAGAAAGCCTATCCGAAGAGCTTGCCTCTCAGCAGCTCATCCATGGAATGAACCACAGGCATCTGAAAAAGGCTCAGATTTTCCAGTGCTTTTCAGGGTATTGTTTGGGTGGAATTTATCCGTCACTTTCTCTGTATAGTGTCACTAATGACTTACCACGTCTCTAAAGCACCGTGGCTAAGATTTTAAAGCTCCATACTGCGGATCCTGCTTTCTGCCACAAGATGGCAGTGAAATGCCACAGAGTTTGAAAGATTGCCTCTTCATGCTCTTTGCTCTGTTTTGCTCACTTTTCCATCCTTAAAGGATGACTCTGCCACTCATGACAAGCAGAAATACTCAAGTAAATATTGCAGACTGAATCTGGCAGTGTGCAAAATAATACGTCACAACCCAGTTGTCTTTATCCCACTAGTGTAAGCTTGATTAATATGTGAATCATTTATCATGTAATGGATAAGAAGAGGAAAAAACATGGCCATCATCTTAAGATATGGATGATACAAGCCTTTGACAAAATTGAATATCCATTCATGATAAGTCCTTGGCCAACTGAGAATGAAATGGTACTTTTTATCATGTAAAGTTCTACAAAAAAATCTGTAGGATACATCATACATAGTGGTAAAATGTTGAAAGCAATCTCTTTAAGATTAAAAATAAGACAAGGATGCCTGCTATCATTACTGCTCTTCAGCATCATACTGGATATCCCAGCTGCTTTTGTAAGGCAAGAAAAAGAATAAAAAAGTATGAGGACTGGAGTAAAGGTATGGAAAGGAGTACAGAAATACATCAGCCACTATTATATATGACATGAGGTCTACCCAGAAAGCCTCAAAGTATCCACATGTTTATTATTAGAATTATTTAAAATCTAGCAAAGTTGTTAGATATAAAAGTCAGTACATGGGGCTTCCCTGGTAGCTCAGTGGTAAAGAATCTGCCTGCCAGCGTGGGAGATACAGGTTCGATCCCTGGTCTGGGAAGATCCCATATGCCACAGAGCAACTAAACCCATGCGCCATAACCACTTAGCCCGCTCATGGCAACTCCTGAAGCCCACCCACCCCAGAGCCCATGCTCTGCAACAAGAGAAGCCACCACAATGAAAAGCCTACACAACGTAGCTAAAGAGTAGCACCTGCTCTCTGCAGCTAAAGAAAAAAAGCTTGCGCCACAGCAAAGACCCAGCACAGCCAAAATAAATAAATTAATTAAATAAATTGAAAAAGTCAATATACAAAATTAAAATTTTATAGTATAGTAACAGTTTAGAAAAATATTCCATTTGAAATAGCAACCCAAAATATGAAATTCTGAGGAATAAGTCTAACAAAAAAATGTACAACCTTTTTTGGAGAAAGTTGTAATCAGTAGAAACAATAAAGAAGATCTAGATAAATATCATGGCCTTGGTTTGGAATATATATATTTGCAAGGTGTTGATTCTCTCTGAGTTCATCTGTAGATTCATTGACTTTCCAATAAAAATCTTACTAGTGTATTTCTATGGAATTTGTCAGGCTAGTTCTATAATTCACATGAAAGAAAGGTAAGCAAGATTCTTCTAAACAAATACACTATGGAGGTATTTGTCCAGTTTAATATCAAGATTTGAGATAAAGCCATATTAATGAAGAGATTGTGATATTGATGTTAGGACAGATTAATGGAACAATGGAACATTGGCTGTTAACCTTCTGTTAACCCAGAGGCAGATATATGAAAAATTACTTTACAACAGGGCAGGTGTTTTAAGACATGGGGAAAGGATAGTTTGCTACTGGTTAATGGATTATTCATTTGCCACCACCCCTCCAAAAGAAAAAAGATCCCTAGCCTAGACAAGCGGAGAAGGCAATGGCAAGCCACTCCAGTACTCTTGCCTGGAAAATCCCATGGACAGAGGAGCCTGGTAGGCTGCAGCCCATGGGGTTGCTACGAGTCGAACACAACTGAGCAACTTCACTTTCACACACTGGAGAAGGAAATGGCAACCCACTCTAGTGTTCTTGCCTGGAGAATCCCAGGTTTGGGGAAGCCTGGTGGGCTGCCGTCTATGGGGTCGCACAGAGTCGGACACGACTGAAGCGACTTAGCAGTAGCAGCAGCAGCCTAGACAAGATGCACAAAAATTGATTCCAGATTAATTTAAAACTTAAACACGTACTAAAGGGGCAAAGCTACTCAATTTTTAGGAGAATATCCTTATGACCTCAAGACTAAGAAGATTTTGTCATGTAAGACCAGCAGGAACAAACTATAAAGGGAAAGGACAAATAAGTTGAACTCACTTAAGAACTTCTGTTCATGAAAAGATCCCGTAAAAAGACTTTGAAAATACAAGCGATAAAGTAGAGGAAGATATTTACAAATCATAACAACTGAGAAAGGATTAGAATCTATAGAGCACTGCCTTGTGTCAATAAGTAAAAGATGACCTAATAGAAAAATGGGCAAAAGATAAAAGAAAGATAATTTGCAGAAGAGGAAGCACAAATGATCACACCCAAATGATCAATGAAAAGATGTTTGATCTTCTTACTAATTAGAGAGCTATGAAACAAAACCACAATAAGATTGGCAAACATTTAAAATTCACATCATCTTCCACCACTTCTATAGGTAGAAGTGCAAATTGTTACAACCACTTTGGAAAACAGTTCATCAGTATGTACTGGAATTGAACTTATTTATGTTCTTCAACCTACCAATTTCACTCTTAGATGACATGCTCTAGAGAAACTGTTACACATGTGTATTAAGGAGACATATACAGGACTGTTGGTGGCGTCATTATTCATTAGTTAGTTCAGTCACTCAGTCGTGTCCGACTCTTTGTGACCCCATGAATCGCAGCACGCCAGGCCTCCCTGTCCATCACCATCTCCCGGAGTTCACTCAGACTCACGTCCATCGAGTCCATGATGCCATCCAGCCATCTCATCCTCGGTCGTCCCCTTCTCCTCCTGCCCCCAATCCCTCCCAGCATCAGAGTCTTTTCCAATGAGTCAACTCTTCGCATGAGGTGGCCAAAGTACTGGAGCTTCAGCTTTAGCATCATTCCTTCCAAAGAAATCCCAGGGCTGATCTCCTTCAGAATGGACTGGTTGGATCTCCTTGCAGTCCAAGGGACTCGCAAGAGTCTTTTCCAACACCACAGTTCAAAAGCATCAGTTCTTCGGCGCTCAGCCTTCTTCACAGTCCAACTCTCACATCCATACATGACCACAGGAAAAACCATAGCCTTGACTAGACGGACCTTAGTCGGCAAAGTAATGTCTCTGCTTTTGAATATACTATCTAGGTTGGTCATAACTTTTTTTCCAAGGAGTGTCTTTTAATTTCATGGCTGCAGTCACCATCTGCAGTGATTTTGGAGCCCCAAAAAATAAAGTCTGACACTTTTTCCACTGTTTCCCCATCTATTTCCCATGAAGTGATGGGACTGGATGCCATGATCTTCGTTTTCTGAATGTTGAGCTTTAAGCCAACTTTTTCGCTCTCCTCGTTCATTTTCATCAAGAGGCTTTTTAGCTCCTCTTCGCTTTCTGCCGTAAGGGTGGTGTCATCTGCATATCTGAGGTTATTGATATTTCTCCTGGCAATCTTGATTCCAGCTTGTGTTTCTTCCAGCCCAGCGTTTCTCATGATGTATTCTGCGTATAAGTTAAATAAGCAGGATGACAATATACAGCCTTGACGTACTCCTTTTCCTATTTGGAACCAGTCTGTTGTTCGATGTCCAGTTCTAACTGTTGCTTCCTGACCTGTATACAGATTTCTCAAGAGGCAGGTCAGGTGGTCTGGTATTCCCATCTCTTGAAGAATTTTCCACAGTTTATTGTGATCCACACAGTCAAAGGCTTTGGCATAGTCAATAAAGCAGAAATAGATGTTTTTCTGGAACTCTCTTGTTTTTTCCATGATCCAGCAGATGTTGGCAATTTGATCTCTGGTTCCTCTGCCTTTTCTAAAACCAGCTTGAACATCAGGGAGTTCATGGTTCACATATTGCTGAAGCCTGGCTTGGAGAATTTTGAGGATTACTTTACTAGCATGTGAGATGAGCGCAATTGTGCGGTAGTTTGAGCATTCTTTGGCATTGCCTTTCTTTGGGACTGGAATGAAAACTGACCTTTTCCAGTCCTGTGGCCACTGCTGAGTTTTCCAAAGTTGCTGGCATATTGAGTGCAGCACTTTCACAGCATCATCTTTCAGGATTTGAAACAGCTCTACTGGAATTCCATCACCTCCACTAGCTTTGTTCATAGTGATGCTTTCTAAGGCCCACTTGACTTCACATTCCAAGATGTCTGGCTCTAGATTAGTGATCACATCATCATGATTATCTGGGTCATGAAGATCCTTTTTGTACAGTTCTTCCGTGTATTCTTGCCACCTCTTCTTAATATCTTCTGCTTCTGTTAGGTCCATACCATTTCTGTCCTTTATCGAGCCCATCTTTGCATGAAACGTTCCCTTGGTATCTCTAATTTTCTTGAAGAGATCTCTAGTCTTTCCCATTCTGTTGTTTTCCTCTATTTCTTTGCATTGATCGCTGAGGAAGGCTTTCTTATCTCTTCTTGCTATTCTTTGGAACTCTGCATTCAGATGTTTATATCTTTCCTGTTCTCCTTTGCTTTTTGCCTCTCTTCTTTTCACAGCTATTTGTAAGGCCTCCCCAGACAGCCATTTTGCTGTTATTCATTAATAGCAAAAAAGACTGGAAACAACCCAATTATATACAAGTTGAATAGATAATTGAATTCTAATATATTTCTATATTGGATTAGTCTACAGCAGTGAAAATGGAGATGCATCTCCAAAACATAATGGTCAGGGAAAGAAACAAGTTACAGAAGGATCCAAACATTCCATTGTTACCAAGTTGAAAACAGGGAAAGTGAATATATACATATGTGGATACATATATATACATATATATATATGTACACACACACATTTGTGATAAATGTAAAGAAGAGCCAAAGAACGATTAACATAAAATTCAGTTTAGTGCTTATTTTTGAGGAGGAGCACGTACGATCCTTCAAAGATACTAAAAATGTTCTGACAGATGGTAGTTACTAGGGCATTTATTCTTCTGAATGCATATTTCACAATAAGTTTTTTTAGAAGAGGCACTTGGTATCATTGCTTTCTGTCTGCTTAGTGTCTCTGCTGCCTCTCCCCTGGGTTCTTCATATTTCCCCTGGCCCTAGTAATTTCCATTACCAATATATATTTCTGTTGTCACTTTAAGTCTAAGGAGAAATATGAATTTATGTAGGATAACCAGCTTCCATTTTGTCCCAGTTGGATCTTTTATGAAATTGGCAGCTCTCTAAATACTGAAGTTCACTGTTTTTTAAATATATTTATTTGATTTTGAAAAAAGTCTTGTGTCAGTCACTAATATTTAAAACAGATAAGGGACTTCCCTTGTGGTCCAGCAGTTAAGACTTTGCTTTTCAATGCAGAGAGTGTGGGTTTGATCCCGGATCGGGGAGCTAAGATTCCACATACTTCTAGTCCAAAAAAAAACCCAAAACATAAATGGAAGCAATATTGTAACAAATTCAGTAAAGACTTTAAAAATGGTCCAAATCAAAATAATCTTAAAAAAAAAAAAAACAACAGATAAAAGCAGAGTTGCCTTCATTGATTGTACTTGATGTTCTAGGAATACATGGCAGTGCAGTTTGAATGCCACTGTTCCAGTTTGTAACTTAACATGCAGTCTGAACTAGGTGATAATCCTTTAGTATTTTCATGATTTCATAAAAATTCTGACCCTTGAGACTATTCGGATGCTCATTCTCCTTTACTTGTAAATTTAATTCTGAGGTAAGCTGTTTTCTAAAGAACTGAATATTACTTATATCCCGTGGTGGAAGTCACTATGGTCTACCTGAGGCTTATGCTTCTGTTGCAAAATATAGCTCTGCTGGTGAGAACTGGCCTGCCTCTGGTGGCCTTGTGAAAGGCCAATGAAAAGATGCATGAGATGCGTGACTGTACTCTCCCTACAGACCTTTTACCTTCATGCAGGGTTCTTCCTGATCTATGGCTTAGTTTGGATTTGGAATTCCTAGGCATTGCTTAACTACTTTGTGGACTTACAAGGGAAAATGTTGATTCCAGAGGAAACAGCCATCCTTCTTGTGAATATTGATAGTTTGGGTGTTTTAGTTTTGAACTAAAACCATGCCTTCTAGTGGGGTGAAACAGTTTCGGTGAGTGAAACATGGAACCAGAATCTCTAGCCGGGGTTTAATGGTGTTGACATTGCTTTTTAAGTAGCTGAACCCTCTCTTCTAAGAAAACCATGTTGCTCAGGTTGTGTGCTCAGTCTTGTCCAACTCTTTGCAGCCCCATGGATGTAGCCCATCAGGGTCCTGTGTCCAGGGCATTCTCCAGGCAAGAATACTGGAGTGGGTAGCCATTTCCTACTCCAGAGGATCTTCCTAACCCAGGGATCAAACCCATGTCTCTTGAGTCTTTTGCATTGGCAGGCGGATCCTTTACCACTAGTACCACCTGGGAAGCCCAAGGAAACCATTGCAGGAAGCTAAATAAGAGTTTAGAGTAAGGGTAGGGGGTGGGAATCTCGGGTCCTAAGACACACTCTTCCCCACCTGTCAAAATTTTTAAATGAAAATAAGACTTAGAGAAGTGAAGTGATTTGCCTAGGAGTGCACCACAATTTGGTAACAGAGCTAAGCTTTGAGCCCAGGGCTTTTATACCCGAAGGAAATGGCAACCCACTCCAGTATTCTTGCCATGGACGGAGAAGCTTGATGGGCTACAGTCCATGGGATCGCAAAGAGTCGGACACGACTGAGTGACTTCACTCACTCACTCACCTGACTCCTAGCTCAGAATTGTTCTTAATAAACCACACTGCCAATTCTATAGAAATCTACCTAAGAAAATTCTCAAGATGTTTCTTCTCACTGCTTATTAATTTGCTAAATAGCATGTAAATGTGAACGTGCATATGTGGGTGGTAACCAGTTCTTTTTGCTGCTTGTAGGTCACTATGACAAATGTGTGTTCGCCCTCCGGGAGGAGAACAAGAGTGATATGAACACTGTACTGAACTACATCTTCTCTCACGCTCAAGTCACCAAGAAGAATCTTCTGGTCACCATGCTTATCGTGAGTACCATTTTCCAGAACCTGTAAGGATGGTTGACGATATGAAAAAAAGTGTTTCTCCCTGTGATGGCTCTGGTCAGAGGAAAAGCTCCTGCCTTGTGTGATTCTGGGATGGGCGGGGCTTGGGTTGTGGGTTAATAGTTTCTCATGCCCGTCTTTGCCCTTGACCTGAAGGAATCTGCTCCAGTTGGGAAAGAACTGTTCTGCCAATTATTCATATCATTTTTAAAAATGAATTTATTTTTTTAATTGAAGGATAATTGCTTTACAGAATTTTGCTGTTTTCTGTCAAACTTCAACATGAATCAGCCATAGGTATACATATATCTCCTCCCTTTTGAACCTCCCTCCGTCCCTCCCCATCCCACCCCTCTAGGTTGATACAGAGCCCCTATTTGGGTTTCCTGAGCCATACAGCAAATTCCCATTGGCTATCTATTTTACATACGGTAATGTAAGTTTCCATGTTACTCTTTCCATACAACTCACCCTCTCCTCCCCTCTCCCCATGTCCATAAGTCTATTCTCTATGTCTGTTTCTCCATTCCTGCCCTGTAAATAAATTATTCGGTACCATTTTTCTAGATTCCATATATATGCATTAGAATATGATATTTCTCTTTCTCTTTATGACTTACTTCACTCTGTACAATAGGCTCTAGGTTCGTCTGCCTCATTAGAACTGACTCAAATGCATTCCTTTTTATGGCTGTGTAATATTCCATTGTGTACATGTACCACAACTTTATTCATTCATCTGTCGATGGACATCTAGGTTGCTTCCAGGTTCTAGCTATTGTAAATAGTGCTGCAATGAACAGTGGAATACATGTGTGTTTTTCAGTTTTGGTTTCCTCAGGGTATATGGCTAGGAGTGGGATTGCTGGGTCATATGGTGGTTTTATTCCTAGTTTTGTAAGGAATCTCCATACCGTCTTCCATAGTGGCTGTATCAATTTACATTCCCACCGACAATGCAAGATCGTTTCCTTTTCTCCACACCCTCGCCAGCATTTATTGTTTGTGGACTTTATTATGATGGCCATTTTGACTGGTGTGAGGTAATATCTCATTGTAGTTTTGATTGGCATTCCTCTAATAATGAGTGAAGTTGATCATCTTTCCATGTGTTTGTTGACCATCTGTATGTCTTCTTTGGAGAAATGTCTGTTTAGGTCTTTTTCCCACTTTTTGATTGGGTTGTTTGTTTTTCTGGTATTGAGTTTTATGAGCTGCTTATATATTTTGGAAAGTAATCCTTTGTCAGTTGTTTCATTTGCTATTTTTTTCTCCCATTCTGAGGGTGGTCTTTTCACCTGGCTAATAGTTTCCTTTGCTGTGCAAAAGCTTTTAATCAGGTCCCACTTGTTTGCTTTTGTTTTTATTTTCGTTGCTCTAGGAGGTGGGTCATAGAGGATCTTGCTTCGATTTATGTCATTGGGTGTTCTGCCTATGTTTTCCTCTAAGAGTTTTATAGTTTCTGATCTTCCATTTAGGTCTTTAATCCACCTTCAGTTTATCTTTGTGTATGGTGTTAAGAAATGTTCTAATTTCATTCTTTTACATGTAGCTGTCCAGTTTTCCTAGCACCAATTATTGAAGAGGCTTATTCATATCATCTTACACAAGAACTCAAAGTCCTTGACTCTACTTAAAGCTGCCTCATGTTTCCCCATTCCTGTTGTCACTCATGACAGTAGCTTTAAAATGGAGTCTTATCTAGCCAACGTTGTTGTGTAGTTGCTAAGTTGTGTCTGACCCTTTGGTGACCTCAGGGATTGTAGCCCACCAGGCTCTTCTGTCCATGGGATTTCCCAGGCAAGAATTCTAGAGTGGGTAACCATTTCCTTCTCCAGGGGATCTTCCCGACTCTGGGATCAAACCTGTGTCTTCTCCATTGGCAGGTGGATTCTTTACCACACCACTGAGCCACCAGGGAAGCCCTATCTAGCCAGTGTACTGTCCCATTATCACTTTTGTTTTTTCTGTGAATGTGAGCAATGGCTCTCATATCCAAAACTTAATAACAAAAAATAACTGTTAGAAGTCTAGTACTGTTCCTTCCCTACTCAGAAAACACTTCAGTTTATTCCTCATCTTCTTTGATCCCTTTCTGTCTTATTTATATGGACGTCTAAGCTCAGATTATTGTGTTGGTAGTAGATACATGCTTTTGTCCCCATAACTCAGTAATTTGAGAATTAGTAGAAAGAGGCAGTGAGAAGTGAGACATGAGTGGGACTGATGTACATTTGCCCAGTGGGTAGAATTTCTGTGGGCTGGAGGATTTCTAAAGATGATCTGTAAGTTCTCCACTCATCGGTTTTTCTCGCTCGTTCTAGGAATCAGAGGACAGCAGGTCTCGTCTTCAACACCTCCCCCGACCAGTCCCATCCCAGGAACAATCTCCTACTCCATGAACAATTAATTGCCTTGCTGCTACATGTTTGTGTTTTGAGGAGACTATATTACCTTTTTGCTCCTGTGGTTTTCTTTCTTGCCTTTCTGTGGGATTGGCATTCTTGGTACCTTAATTCCATCCTTTCTTCTTTTTTTTTTTTTCAGTATTAAAAACTCATAACCTTTTACATCCTTTCTTCTTAGAGGGAAAAAAACTATACATCTTCTGCTATATTTTATTTCATGGTTCAGAGTGAAGGGAAACTATCTGCTTCACATCTCTGGTTAACAACAGTGCCCCTCTCTCAGTTATCTGCCTAGGTGGCTAACTCTGGAGGATATAACATTTTTTAGAAATAGCCACTTTAAAAAATATGTAATCATAGGGAGAGTTCATTACCTTTGCTACCCTAGAATGGTTAGACAGTGGGGAAACCAGCAGATGCATTTGAAAGGAAAAAAAAAAATATCAGCACAATGTAATATTTCAACTTCTCCAAGTGATAGGTTTCAGCAAAGAAGATATTACCTTTGGCAACCTGCTGATTTTCTTTTTCTCAATTGGAAGAGGGAAGAAACCTCTGACTAATTAGATTTTTTCTTAAATTTTCATGAAAGGGATTGCTAATTCTCATTTGGTTAAAGCCAAGACTTTGCTGGCAGGAAAGGGCAATGATGAGGATGTGGAAGAATCTGTCAGTTTGGACCTAAAAATGGGGTAGAATTTGCCGTTTTAGGAAGCTAATTATAGTGAGTTTTCATGTTATTATGATTACCTTTTTAAGGACTTAACAGTTTTTCTGCACTAAAAATAGACCAAAGCCCAGAAACCTTGGAGCAGCAGAAGAGTAATGATTGTCCAAGACTGTCGCTGGGTTTCTTAAATTCTAATTTGTAAGATATAGGGGCTCGGCTCGCTCCTTTTGCGGAGTGATTGTAAGTAACGCTTGCCTTAAGAATCTCATTATTGGAACACGGAGCCATATTTCCTCAGAGAATTCTGGAGTAGCTTTGAGCCGGGGCTGTTCATTTCTCAAGTAATCACGCTGGTGTGATGGAGAGAGAAAATGGCAGCTGTTCGGAGCTCAGGCCTTCAATTTTCTTCAGAGTCCAGTCACTCAAGTGTGTAATTACACGGGGGGTGCTGCAGAGGCGTTGGGCCCTGTCAGAGAGCTGGTTTGAGGCTGTGCTTTCTGCTTTTGCCAGTCAGGACAGGCAGAAACCAATGGGACTCTGGCTTGCTGCTAGTTCTTGTTTTTCCCCACCTCGTCGTCCTGATTACTTCTTACCTGCGTGGATGGTACCCAAACTTTCTTTCCAGCAGGCCAAGCTCTTTGGAGAAAAGAGTCATTTGTTTAGTGTTTTGGTTTAGATGAATAGGAAGGAGAGGAGGAGGGGCTGGGAGGAGGGAGAGGGAAGGGGAGGAGGGGCAGGGAGGAGGGAAGGGGAGGGGGAAGGGGAAGGAGGAGGAAGGTTGAAGATGTGAACCAGAAAGATGGATTCTTCCTTTTCTTTCTTTTGGCATTTCACATTTGTCTTAAAAAAAAAAAAACAGCAAAAGAAAACTTGGGAAACATCTATAGGCTTTTATATCATTAAATTGCTTTTGAAATATCAGTTATTTTGACCTCATCCCAGAGATTTGGAAAACAAGAAGTTAATTGCTGTGACTGAGCTGAGGATCGGCTAGCAGTGACTTGGGGAGCTGGGATGAAGGCTGGGACAGGGCTGCTCTCTGATCTGCCTTCTTCCGGGCGGGGGGTGTCCAATCCCCCGCTTCACGACTGCATTAGTGGGGGTAGCTGGTAAAAGCCAGTTCAGCTGTTTGGATTACTCTCTCTAGTGGCCATCCCCTGGCTGTGGCAGTGTTCCATTCCTCCAGCTTGCATTCTCTGCTGGTTCCCCTTTCTTTGCTTACCTTGGCTTCCTGATCGATGGTTATGTGCCCAGCATTCCCATCTTTGCTTTCTAGAAGTAGGACTGTCGATGGTGTGCTTTGCTGAACTAGACGATGATGTCTGGGACTTTTGAACCTAGAGGGTGGGAATCGAGAAGATCAAGCCTCTGTGAATCAGTGTTGCAGAATGTGGGCTGCTCCGAGGAAGCCACCCTGCCTTCCAGGTGGTGGCATCACTTGCCTCACTATTAGTCTCACTAGCAAATTTCGTCCAATCTTGCGCTGTATCTGGAGAGCAGAATATCAAGTAAAACACTAAAGTTTTGTCCAGTTTTCTCCATGTGGAGGAACATGGTGCCACATTGAAACCAAAGGAAGTTTATTTTTTGAAAGCTCTTATTTCTTAATTTTATAGGAAAACGCTTAGGACATTGTTTATATTTGCTCAGAGATGTTTGAGGGACTCTTTAAGCCAAATTTTGTGCTGACGAAAAGGCTCAACCTCTTCACAGCTCTAGAGGAAAGAGTATGTATCTTGTGCCCACCTTGATTCCGAGTAGCCTTCCCTTGCTACTTGCCTTATTTCTGGGGTGGTCCACATGAATATGTTATGGCCCATGCTTTGCTAGAAGTAGTGGCTTGCCTGTGAGCCTCTGATTTGGTTTAGACTGCGCTGCGCTTAATCGCTCAGTCATACCTGACTCTTGGCGACCCCAAGGACTGCAGCCCGCCAGGCTCCTCTGTCCACAGGGGTTCTCCAGGTAAGAATACAGGAGTGGGTTGCCATGCCCTCTTCCAAGGCATCTTCCCAACCAAGGGATGATCAAACCCAGATCTCCTGCATTGCAGGCAGATTCTCTACTGACTGAGCCGCCAGGGTAGCCCAGAGCATTTAAACACCCTTCTATCCTTCTCTCAACATAGCCGCAAATAATTTTGTCCAGTATATAATAAAGGAGAAAGTCTTTCTCAGTAAACTCAGGTTTCCTGAATAAGGGTGATATTAACATTTCTTGTTAAACCTGCCCCACAGCATTTTTGAGCTGGTAAGAAGTTGCTGAATGGCACAGGGACCCCAGCCTGGTGCTCTGTGATGACCTAGAGGGGTTAGCATGGAGGAGGGGAGAGAGACTCAAGAGGGAGGGGATATACGTATAATTATGACTGAATTGTGTTGTACGGCAGAAACCAAAGCAACATTGTAAAGCAGTTTCCCTCCAATTAAAGAATTTTAAAAACATCTAGCTGTGACCGGACAAAGTTGCCAGTCCATTTTTGGTTTGGGGATTGGTGCCTCACCCAGCTGGGCAGTAGTTAATGTGTCGAGAACATTACCCATTACATCACATTCTTCTCATTTTGAATTGCCTTCAGATTTTAGGATGTGAGGATCAAGTTGGCTGTATGGGGCTCTCCTGGAAGTCAGCTGCATAACTTTGGGGGAAGTTTTGACATTTAAGCATGCTTGTTATATTTCTGCAAATCTGAGCTATTCCTTGTGATTAGCTACCACCCAGGTTAAGAATGAAAACAAGAAATAAGTGTGTGCTACCAACCTTAACCATTACTAAATAATTTTCATCTTGGCTTGCAGATTTATGCAGGTAAGCCCCAAACCAGGAGGTAGGCTCGTTAAATGAACCTGTCTCTCTACACTGAGGAAACACATGCTGGCACCATCACCCTTTAGTGTTAACTGTTACAGAATGTGGAGCAGAGTCAGATGGGGATGTTGGGCTGTCCAGTGGCCCAAAGGACATCTGTGTCTAGACCAGAGGCCCATAAACTTCCTCTTGGAGGTTTACATCTTAGGATGGGTGGTTCTGCTAACAGAATCATCTTCCATACCTCATGGTTTCTTTCAGGGCCTGAATTCTGTGTTGAGGCTAAGGACAGGAGAGGATTGAGATTACTCTGCAAGACAATTTTCTATTGCCAATCTTTTCCTAAGTTCTAGTGATGACAATGGAGAAAATAATATACAAATGCAAAATTTTCAAGTCATGATAATTTTTTAATTTTTAATTTTTTTCTCTTTTATTTTTTAAGTTATGAAAGTATGATAACACACTAAGAGACTTAGGATATACAGAACAAAGTCACATATAGTTCTGCTATATTACAATTATTTTTTTAAGTAGATAAATTAAGCTTTTCAGTTGGAGTTTCAATATCAAACTCTCAAAAATGAATAGAATGAACATACAGAAAAGTAGAGGATATAGGAGTCAAGGCATGATAAATTAATGGAAGTAGTGGTTTATTCATACTGTGTTTGATATTTCATATTCCAGAAAGGTCTGGTTTCTGCACTTTATCACTGGGAGCCCAGGAAGATTGTCAGTGGTGATCGTGAATGAATAATTACTTCCGTATTATTTTTTTCTAACCTCCATAGTTCACTTTTCTTACCGAAAGCAAGCTTCTCTACCCCCTTTTCTCACCCCTTCTCTCTCATACTAGAAAGAAGAAATGAAAAGCTTTTACTTTTAAGTAGTTCTGTGTGTGTGCGCTTTAGTTAGAATATGATCTGTAGTTAGACAAGCTGGTAACTCCATTTTAATTTGATTATTTTAATGTTATCTGGAAAGGTCAACCTGGATTGTCCGTATCAAATCCAATATAGGTTGAGTAGGTGGCTGGTGTTTCTATTTTGTTGTGCTGACTTTTATTGTTGGCTTGTGTTTGTTTTTGTTGTATTGAGAGTTTAGCCTGGCTTTTTGCAGAGTGGGCTTCCCTGGTGGATAGCTGAGTCTGTTACCTAGGACGTCACTTAGGTGTTGGGATCTTTCAGAGGGTAGTTCTGCAGACTGGAGTAAGTACCTCAGAAAGGATTCTCTTTCTTAGGTAAAGAGGGATTCAGGTAGGAAACGTTTATCTTGTTTTCCCTACCCACTGTTATCTCTTCTTTCCTTCCATTTTGTTATGGTCTTGTTGCTGGTGATTTTATTTATTTTGTTTGTTTCTTGGCCTCTCTGTGCAGCTTGCAGGATCCCAGTTCCCCAGAAAAGAAAAGAAAGTGAAGTCGCTCAGTCATGTCCGACTCTTGGCAACCCCATAGACTGTAGCCTACCAGGCTTCTCCGTTCATGGGACTTTTCAGGCAAGAATACTGGAGTGGGTTGCCATTTCTTTCTCCAGAGGATCTTCTTGACCCAGGGATTGAACCCAGGTCTCCCACATTGTGGGCAGCCACTTTACCATCTGAGGCCACCAGGGAAGCCAGGAATCAAATCTGGGCTCTCAGCAATGAAAGCGCGGAGTCCTAACCATTGGGCTGCCGGGGTGTTCAATTGCTGGTGATTTTGTATATTCCCTTGAAATTCTGTTTTGCTCCTAAGTTCTCAGTAAAAGATGAGACTTCATTATATTTTCTCTCTGCTCTTTCTTTTGTGCCCTGGGATGGGACAATGAGGTCCTTCAGTCTGTGACCATATGCTCAACCAAGCCCTGAATTTACAGTCACTTTCTTCTTCCACTCAGATGAGTGATTCAGCTCAGTTCAGTTGCTCAGTTGTGTCCGACTCTTTGTGACCCCACGAACTGCAACACACCAGGCTTCCCTGTCCATCGCCAACTCCCGGAGCTTACTCAAAGTCATGTCCATTGAGTCAGTGATGTCATCCAGCCATGTCATCCTCTATCGTTCCTTTCTCCTCCCACCTTAGATTTTTCCCAGCTTCAGGGTCTTCTCCAATGAGTCAGTTCTTCACATCAGGTGGCCAAAGTATTGGAGTTTCAGCTTCAGCATCAGTCCCTCCAATGAATAGCCAGGACTGATCTGCTTTAGTATGGACTGGTTGGATCTCCTTGCAGTCGAAGGGACTCTCAAGAGTCTTCTCCAACACCATAGTTCAAAACCATCAATTCTTCGGCGCTCAGCTTTCTTTATAGTCCAACTCTCACATCCATGCATGACCACTGGAAAAACCATAGCCTTGACTAGACGGACCTTTGTTGGAATGAGTGAAAACAGTACTTGTACTTCCTTAACTGTAAATACCGTCACATGGTTTACTACTCTGGAGCAGACCTCTGGTCGTGGGTTGGGGAACCAGAAAATAGTTCTTGCTTTAAAATGTTTGAGAGACTGTCTTTCCAGCATGCTAACGTTGAGTACTCCAAAACCGTTTACTCTGTGACGTGGAAGGTGGTAGGGATTGTAGAAACAGCACTTGGGGAAATGTGTGTCTGCCCCCAAAGCCCCACACCTATACCTATAAGGAGGATCCCTGGGATGGGGAAGGCTTAAGATGAAATGGAGATCCCTTAAGAAAAAGGCAATAATCGAGAAAGGGGAAAGATTAAAAGGCAGCAACAGGAAGCCATTTAGGATCTGGCTGTCTTTCATGTCCTGTTTGATAGTGGGATGAGAGAGAATATTAAAAAAAAGACTAACATATAAAGGCAATTATTTCAAACTCCAAGTAGAGGGAAACTATGTGATGTGGTATTCAGAACTACTGTTACTGATCACTCTGTAAATTTCAAGAATGACAGGCATTTATAAAAACTGCATCTGCAGTGGTTTTTTTTCAGTGTAGATGAAAATTACATGGATAATGGGTGAATTTAGGGAATAAACTGATATTGCACTGGAGAAGAAATGTTTTCTCAAAATCTGATAGAGATTTTTTCTTCTTAAATTTTTAAAATTTTTTGGAGACTAAGGACCCAGTCTTGAATTACATAGTAGGAGCTTGGTTTTCCCCTGTAATGCATCTAAGGATTCACTACATTTAGGTGTCATGGAATGGTTCTTGGTACAGCAGGAGGATACATAATTTGGGGTATAGAATTGTCAGCATGTGTTTCTAAATGAGTAATTTGTGCTTATGTTTCTGTTCTATACCCTCCTGGGATGCTGGACATTTGGTTTGGTTTGTGAAATGAAAACCACCAGGAGTGGTTCCTTTTGCCTTATTCTTCCTTCTTTCCAAAAGTGGAAGAGGGACCAAGAAAGCTTTTAGGCCTTATATTATTTAAAACCTATTAGAAGTTTGAGACATCATCTGTTATTTTTTTTTACCCAGTATCCCTTGTCCCTTTTTAATGGTCTCTGATGACTTCTGCGTGTTTAAAGTATAGCGTTGGTTCATAAAGAAATGCATTAGGAATTTTGAGCCTGATTGGCCGAGGGCCTTGGGCTTCTCCTTGGCAGCAGCTTCCTCTGGGATCTCTTTACCGCACTGTTTAGGGTAAAGGTAACAGGACGTTTGCATCTTAGGAATCCAGCTGTCTTTACTTTGTTTTTATTTCCTTGTCCCAATTCAAAGTGCTCACCACCTCAGTTCTTTTTTTTAAGCTTCTTATTTTGTACTGTGGTATAGCCAATTCAGGGCTTCCCCAGTGGCGCTAGTGGTAAAGAACCGGCCTGCTAGTACAGGAGACCTGAGAGACGTGGGTTCGATCCCTGGGTCAAGAAGATCCCCTGGAGGAGGGAATGGCAACCCACTCCAGTATTCTTGCCTGGAGAATCCCATGGACAGAGGAGCCTGGTGGGCTACAGTCCATGCGGGCTGCAGAGTCTAACACAGCTGAAGTGACTTAGCAACAGCAGAAATAGCCAATTTAACAATGTTGTGATAGTTTCAGGTGAACAGGGAAGGGTTCGGCCACACATTTACAAGGATCCATTCTCCCCCAAACCCCCTTCCCATCCAGGCTGCCACATAACATTGAGCAGAGTTCCGGGTTTAGTTCTTTTTAAACATGAATGTGTATGTTGTCTCATTAACAATTAGGATCAGCTGTGTGGCCGGGACCCCACCCTCACTGATGAGCTGCTGAATATCCTCACGGAGCTAACTCAACTCAGCAAGACCACCAACGCGAAGGTCGCACTCCGAGCACGCCAGGTAAGGACGTGAGTTGGTTATCTGGAGGGAGGAACGGTCTTCACAGGCTGGGCAGTCCATTCCATGAGCTCTTCCCCAGCACCTTCCAAAGGTCATGCAATTTCCCACATATGTCTCATTGCCTTCAGGACAAATGTTCTCATGTGTTGTATGTTTTTTAAAGAGAATGGAAAAGATTAACCTCAAATTTCTTTAAAATAGGAGCCCACCCCCATCATAAAGTCCTGTTACCGTTCCCTGTTAAG
Source organism: Oryx dammah (assembly GCF_014754425.2). Classification (NCBI taxonomy): domain Eukaryota; kingdom Metazoa; phylum Chordata; class Mammalia; order Artiodactyla; family Bovidae; genus Oryx; species Oryx dammah. Next base: position 48,542,694 of record NW_024070192.1, read on the forward strand.
TCAGGTGGAGGAAAGGAGCCTGAAGGAAGACAATAGGTTGACCATTTCTCACTTTACAAAGGGAGCTTAGAAGCAGCTGAAACTTTCAAGTGCATAGCAAAACATCAAGTGTGGAAAGCGAAAAGATGAAATGACTCTTCTGTGCTGGCAATCAGCGCAACCCCAGAGCAGTCCAGTTAGTTTCACTCCAGAAGGTTTCAGCAAGGAAGCCAGGGTTTGGCACTCCCTTTGTGTTTTGTGTTCCAGTGTGCGGGCATCGACAAGGAAGCAGCATTTGAAGCTGTTCAGTGACCTTCTGCTTTCTCTACAATTGTATCCATGTCACTGAATTACTCAAAGTTATTGAACCTCTGAGCGACCTGCTGAGGGTATTCAGGTCCCACCATGTCCCTCTTTGTCTGCGACACTGCTCTATTTCTCTGTGCCCCTCACACGTATGGGTGTCACATTCTGATGCCCTCTCCTCTACCGAGTACCTGGAGCTGTCGGAGCAGCTTTTCCTGGTCTGTCTTTCCCCTTTAGAGTTACAAGAGGCTAGCTCTGCAGCGTCCACCTTCCCCACAGCTGCTCCCTGCCAGACCTGATTCCCAATTAACAGCTAGTCATGCAGTCCCCAGCTCCAGCGGCTTCCCAGGGCTAAACCGCTTGCACTGATTGAGCTTGATGGAGGTTGTTTGCTCTCCCTTCCCTCCCCCGGCCCCCCATTGGAGATCGCTCACTATGCAAACCATGGCGAGAGTCAGCTGAGGCGCAGTACTTGGTGGCCCTGGCTTCCTGTTACAGGCCCCAGAGGTTGTGGTACTTAGTCTCTGTTTTATCTTTGATGTCTGCACATCCAAATTTATATTTATTGCTTTTGTATCAGAGCTGCCTAATGGGAGCCTAGAATAATCACTCCCTCAGGAGCTTAACGCCTCTTACTTTGCTCTCACTCTAGGTTCTTATTGCTTCCCATTTGCCATCATATGAGCTCCGCCACAACCAAGTCGAGTCTATCTTCCTATCCGCCATTGACATGTACGGACATCAGTTCTGCATCGAGAACCTGCAGGTATTCGTGCATTACAGCCCTTTTCTACCCCTCTGCACTGCTGTCCCCTTTATTCCCAAGCATAGTTTAATTAAGTAATCAGTTTCAGTCAATTATGATTTTCTGTGTAATAAAGTTTCATCCCTTGACTTTATAAGACAATTTGTACTTTTTTTCTTTTATCCATAAAAATGCTGTTAGAATTGTGGCTTAGCTTAAAAGTTGCATAGGTTGGCCTTGATGGACGTGTCCTGTTGAGGGCTTCACCTCTTGTGCTTTTATCTAGAAAGTATTCTAGGACACAATGAAGTGGTAGTACTGGTTGATTTCTGATATTTGAATCAGATGTATAAATCGGTTAAATGGGGAAAAGCTACTTAAATAATCATGCAGTTTTATTTTAATGCTTACTGTTAAGCTTTGTACAGAGCCAATTGTATAAAAGAATACTGGCTAATTTTACTGCTAATTCAAAGAACCTTGACTTGTTTTTTAAACATTTTGTCGGGAATGACTTTGTATTTTTCTACTTGGAAATAATGATAATATTATCATACCTAGCCAAGGGAATCTTCTAGCTTTCTCTCAGATTTCCTTCTGGGGAAACTAAGAGAGTGGGGGGAAGGATATTTTTGTTTATTTGGTTCAGAGTTGAAATAGAGTTCAAATCTATGGTTTACCATAGCGGAGTACCTACCCAATATATTAAACGTTAAGTTCGGCTATATGTCAAAAAAGATAATAATAGCCATAAACATTTAATAGCACATAATTAATGCACTGTTACTGCATGTCTATGAATTTTACATATACTGTCTAACACTCACGACAGCCCTTGAGGATAGGTATTATTATTTTCCCCATTTTGTATATGAGAAAGCCAAGGCAGAGAGAAGGTAACGTCATGCAAAGAGAAGATAAGTTTATAAGTTTGCAGACAAAATGCTCAAAGTTTCACTAATGCTTCTAATGCTAAATATTGTCCATCAGAATTGTTCTCTTATGGATGTAATGGTTGGAGCTTGTCTTTGTATCTTCCAGAAACTCATCTTGTCCGAAACGTCGATTTTTGATGTCCTACCAAACTTTTTCTATCACAGCAACCAGGTCGTGAGGATGGCAGCTCTGGAGGTGGGTTCTCACAGTAACATGACCTCACCTTTTTCTCAGCTTCTGGCCGACTCCTTTGGCCTGCTTGGCTGTTATCAGTCCTTCTTCTTTGGCCTTAATATTGGTTCCCAAGAGTAGAGTCTTTTCCTCTGAAACAAATGCTGGACTTTGGTCTTACTTTTATTCAAGTGTGCCAACTCAACTAATCACCAGTTTCTGGGTTCCAGTCACAGCTACCAGCATTTTTCAATTCTATTTTCCAAGTACTTGAATCCTTCCATTTCATAGTGATGAGGATGCCCTGTAACACAGTAAGTGAAAAAATATGTGGCTGATCAGAACAGTACCATTTTGTGATTTGGGCCAAGTAAAATGGATTCTAGTCATATTCTGAATTGTCAAGCAGTTCTTATGAACTTATGAACTATTTCAGCGTGAGAAGGAAAGTTTAATGAACTGTGCTTTAGGTGCTTTACTTTATTTTTCTCATTTAATCCTCCAAATACTTCATGAAGTAGAAGAAAGTAAGACTGAGAGGTTAAGTGACTTGTCTATATTCACATGGATAATAAGTGGAAGAGTTTGCATTTGAACCCAGCTCATTCTGACTCACGGACTTTGCTGTGTCCACTCTAGCATACTGTCTCATTAAGCACAAAAATTGCAGGCCCCAAATACTGCTGTAAAGTTTGCCAAGGAGGTGTTTTTTGGAGGTGAGGAAAAGGAGTGTCTTAGATAATTTTTATGTGATGAGACACCACTACAGTCTTCTGCGTGCTCCTTTGGGTTACTTTTTATTTGTATTCTGTGGGGAGACTGTCATGAATCCTACTCAGTAAATACCAAAATTGGAAAACATCTAAGTGTTCTACAATGCTGTTATGCTATTTAATGCAAAGTCTCCTTGTATACCTCACATGATGATAGGATTCCATGTTCCATCGTGTGTGCATGGCAAATTGGCTGTGAAGTTCATGAGGTTGAACTGACAGGTTTTCCTGAGAAACAGCCTGTTGCTGTTTCTTTGAGTCAAGTTAGTGTATTTGAGACATTATATGTCAAATTATGCCTTCAGATTTTGCCGAGGATTTGGGTGATATGAACAATGTAAAATTGATTTGGGCCAGCGGGAAAACAGAAGAAAGATACAAGATAGTGAATGAGTGAGACTGTACTTCGGTTGTTTCTGTTTTTTATTTTCACGCCTCAGGTGGTCCAGAGTCGGCACCTCTCATTTTTCTCCCTGTTTGCTTTCATCTTCTTTTTACAAAAAAGTTATTTATTTGGCTGCATCGGTCCTCATTGTGGCACGTGGGATCTTCGTTGTGGTGCTTGATCTCTCTAGGTGCAGCGTGCAGGCTCCAGAGGACATGGACTCAGTAGTTGTGGCACATGGGGTTAGTTGCCCTGGAGGCATGTGGGATCTTCCTGGACCAGGGATCGAACCCATGTCCCCTGCATTAGAAAGTGGATTTTTAATCTCTGGACCATCAGGGAAGTCCCTGATTTTATAGTCTGTTGAAATCATCATGTGTAATGAATTAATAGTCCTGGTTCTGTATGCTCTTCTGCTAATGATCAGTTTCTCTCGAGTTTAGATTAGTGTAAGGGGCTTTCAGCACACCTAGAGGTGTCCAGCAGAGGCAGGCTGGTTTCTTTTCCATTTATAGTCATGGGTATAGTTGTAAGACTCCAGCCGTATTAATTAAAGCAAGGTATGTATGTATGTATTCGGCAATGGGACTTCTGTCAGCAGAGACCACCTTCTTCTTTCTGCACCATACCTCTCTTTTCAGGACTGTCTTTTCCCTGGGCTAACCACCTCTGAGTTTCTGCTTTTCAAGTGTATTTACTGAGGATTATTTTTTAACCAGGTGTATGTTCGAAGGGCTTATATCGCCTATGAACTTAATAGCGTACAACACCGGCAGCTGAAGGACAACACCTGCGTGGTGGAATTCCAGTTCATGCTGCCCACATCACATCCAAACAGGTGAGTTTGAGCTGGTGCGTGCACCTGAGCCAACCAGAGCTCTATCCGGAGAGTTTGGGGGTGGGGGAGGGGTAATGTGTGTGAACGTTCTCTGTGGTTATTTTTTTAGCTAGAAATGTAGAACAGACAATGAATACATTTAAGCCATGAGAGAAGAGCCTCTCGGCAGCTTTTTTTTTTTTTTTTTTTTTTTTCTTTTTGATCTTTGACCTGGAGAGAGAGAGTATGGTCTAATTTAGATACAAGGTTAAGAGGATTCCATTAATTTTTACTTGTGTTCTGTCATGAAGGAGGCATAGTTCTTTCTTTTTATAAGTTAGAAAGAATTTACTGGTATTTTACTTTCTGGAGTTTTGCCAGAAAATCACATTTGTAGCAGTTTAAGTCAACAGGATATAAAAATATTTGGGGTGGAATGCCTTTTTCCCCTTTATGTTTGCTGTGGGTTGAACCTGAACCAGTTTCATGATCTCTCCAAAAACACACATGTAAATTTAGCAGTTGAAATTCTGTTTTTAAAAATCACACTTCAGAAAGCAAACTTAAATTCAAGTAAATTACTCACATAAGCCGTGTTAATTCCATTAATTTTACCTTCTTACACCCTTAAAAAAATGTACATATGGAAATTTGTTTCCAGTTCCAACAATAATACCAAAATATTGCTTTGGCTTTAAGATGGAAGTACTTTCTCTAATAATCTCATTTCTCTTTCAAGTATTCCCAGGCAGTAAAAAACCTAGGAATTTCATCCCCACCTCTAGTCATCTCCCTTCCGTATTTTCGTTCTCCTCAGTAATACCACAGGAAATATAAATAACCACAACCAATCTTAAGCTGCACCCCCTCAATTTCTTCTTTACGGCCTTTGGTTCTTCACTCTGTATTACAAAGTACCGTGTCTTTGGGGATCCTTAGTTACAGACAACAGAAATGGTTCTGTTCTGAATTGCCACTTCACCCAAAGCGATAGCAGCTCTTCCTAGAGACAAAGAGGTGTGCGCGGGAGGCTTGCGGCCACTGGATGCCAGTGTTGATCCAGCAGAGGTCAGCAGCCGAGCAGCGGTGTCTTCAGAAAAAAGTACTTGTCTTCTTTGTCTCAGAAGGTCCTTTCACTCCTCTCCCTCGAAAATACCTTATGGCTGGCAGAGAAAAGCATATATCCTTGATTTAGCAAGCATCTCTCAGTACATTTTCGCCTCCATGGATTTCAGAATCTCATTTTCCAGAAATGAATGGCTGTCCTTCAGCGAGCAGGCAAGGTACTCATGGCACACACGGGCTCAGCACTCGGGCTTCTTTCTTCTCCTGCCTTCCTTGAATAATTGTAGAGAACTACACGCTATACTTCCCAGCCTTTGTAATTCTCAGGACGTTCGCTTTTGCTTCCTCCTTTGGGCAGTGATTTGTAGTCAGGCTGCAGCGCTGCTTCTGATCTTCCCTCATTGCTCCCCTTGTCTTTGTGAATTGCTCTCCCTGTCCAACTTTCTTTATTTGAGGATCTGTGTCCAGTCTGGTGAGGGAAAGTTGGTTGGAAAATTGAGAGGAGTGCCTCTGAACTGTTAAGAAATCTTATTCACCTTTCCTTCTCAGGGGTGTGACTCTGGTATGATTATTCCTGATATGGTTTCAAGACTTGTATACCTGTCCCTCCCAACATCCAAGGGGTACACATTCTACTGGAGACCTGAACAGAATCTCACTGCAGTCTTGCTGTCTTTCTAAAGTCTTCCTTGGTTGTGTGTATACAGAATTATAAACGTAAACAACAGAAGCAGTATTGTAACTGCTTCAATAAAGACTTAAAAAAATAGAAGGAAAGATAAAATAATCTTTGTGAAAACCAGAGAAAATGCCCAAATTGTTTTAATGCTGTTTTAGATCTAAAGTCCTTTTGTTAGTTTAGTAATATAAAATTTACTGTTGTTTAGTGGCTAAGTCGTGTCTGACTCTTTTGTGACCCCATGGACTGTAGCCCACCAGGCTCCTCTGTCTGTGGGATTTCCCAGGCAAGAATACTGTAGTGGGTGGTCATTTCCTTCTCCAGGGCATATTCCTATTCCAGGGATTGAACCTGTGTCTCCTGCATTGCCAGATGGGGTTCTTTACCACTGAGCCACCAGGGAAGCCCATAAAATGAATTATCAACTTTTAATTACAGAAAACTATATTCAATTTTAAGAACATAGTTTATTCACTTATTACAAATTTGCTTGAATTTAGTTTTATGAGATCTTACATTTTCTTACAAATGTTTCTGTTAACAATTTGCAGTTATGACTTTATCCTGACATCAGTTAGTATACTGCAGTAGTTCTGACATTTACCACCTCGCGTTAGATGCCACACGTTAAGGGCTCAGGTCTTCACAAAACTGCCCCTACTTCAGAATGTGGCCACAAGTGGGTTTCCCCGGCTGCCCGCAGTTCTGACCAACTGGCTATAAATTTGGGGGTACCCATGACCCCTTCGAGTTCAGTAATTCACTAGAACAACTTACAGAACTCAGCAAAGTACTGTACGTATAATCACAGTTTTATTATAAAAGATACAGATCCGGACCAACTCAATGAAGAGATACATAGAGCGAGGTCTGGGTGGGTCCTAAATAGTTTTCCCCTTCTTTCCCTGTACAATCCGGGTACCTAGTCCTCCCAGCATATCAATCTGTTCACCAACCAAGAAGTTCCACTGAACTTCAGGGTTCAGTGTCTCTATCAGGATTTCATTACGATGGCACCATTGACTGAATCATCGGCCACTTGATTAAACTCACCCTCCAGCTCCTGTCCCCTCCCCAGAGGTCCAGCCGACCCTCTAGTCACATGGTTGGTTTTTCTACTGAGCAGACCCTGTCCTGAGTTATCTCATCTCTTAACATAAACTCAGGTGTGATCCAAGGAGCTCATGAATAATGAAGGCACTTCTATTACTTGAGAAATTCCAAGGATTTAGAGCCTGTCCCCCAGGAACTGGGGACAAAAGCCAAGTTCTTTATTATTTCATAGACCTACCACTCTTATGAAAGAATTCTTGAGTATCTTAGTTTTAGCTATTTTTGAGCCAAGTTCCAACTTTTTTTCCTAACCTCAGGACTTTTGTTGTTTTCTGTTCTTGTTGTCAACAGCAGGCGATAAGCATTATTGTTTCTAATTCTACAGAAGTCAGTTACAGGAGACTGTCTACCAGTGTTCATTCCACTCTCAGTTCAGTAAAACTCAAGGACATGATTATGTCCACTAACCTCTAGATTAGTGATTCTCAGAATTAGCTGCTAAGTATTTTAAAAAATAAACCTACTGGGTTCCTGGCTCTCAAGATTCTGATTCATTTCAACCCAGAGTCCAGGGGATCACTTTTTGAAAAAGCTTCTCTGGTAATTCTGTTGAACATCTGCAGTTGAGAGTCAGTACTACTAGACTTTCCCTGGTGGCTCAGCTGGTAAAGAATCCGCCTGCGATGCGGAAGACCTGGGTTCGATCCCTGGGTTGGGAAGATCCTCTGGAGAAGGGAATGCCTACCCACTCCAGTATTCTAGTCTGGAGAATCCCATGGACTGTATAGTCCATGGGGTCCCAGAGAGTCAGACACGACTGAGCAACTTTGACTCACTTTCACCACTAGACCAGCACTGTCCAATAGAAATATATTGGACATATATTGCAAGCCATATATATAATTTTAAATTTTCTATTGGGCATATCTAATAAGAAACAGATAAAATAATATTTTGTTGTTGTTGTTGCTGCACCACACTGCATGGCTTGTGGGATCTTAGTTCCCTGACCAGGGATTGAACCTGGGCCTTCGGCAGTGAGAGAGTAGAGTTCTAACCACTGAACTGCCAGGAAATGCTCAGATAAAATTACTTTAACATTTTATTTAACCCATTGTATCCATAGTTTCATTTTAATATGTAATAAAAAGTTATTACCCAGATATTTTCCATTCTTCTTACTCTTTGGAATTTAGAGTGTATTCTCTGCTTCCAGCATGTCTCAATACAGACTAGCCATATTTCCAGCACTTCCTAGCCACATAGTCAACTCAACTGATCAAGAATTAATTAGGACAATCACACTGAGTGCTCTGTTTTATGTTAGTGGTAGTGCCCCTAGAAGAATTTTTTTTTACAAACTTTTATGTTGCTTATTTTGTAAATGGTTACAGGAATCAGTCACTTCTGACACCGTAGATATACTATAGTATTTTACACATGTTTTAAAAATTACTCAGTGAGAACATAGAACAGGCATATGAATATACACATTTTACATATCTAATGCTAAATGATTTCCCTGGTGGCTCAGACAGTAAAGCGTCTGTCTATAATGCAGGAGACCTGGGTTCGATCCCTGGGTCGGGAAGATTCCCTGGAGAAGAAAATGGCAACCCACTCCAGTACTCATAACAAACCAAAAATTCTTGGGGAAAAAAATTACATACATTCTTTAACCAGTTTTTTGCATTTTCTTTCCTGATACTTGGTTTTCCCATTCCTAGCCAGGCATTTCTTCGAAGTAGACTAAACCTATCCAGCAAGTCCTTGGGAGTATCTTTCTATGCTGTATTTTCAAAGCAAGACTACAGTCTCTTGTTGTGTATGGGGTCATCTTGTGGAATTCCATTCCTGTAGTTTGTCTTTGACTAGTGATTTAGCCCCTGTGGGTTTGGATGAAACATGGCTCTCTGTCTGCAGACTGACAACAGCAGGGTATTTTTTTTCAGGAAAATGCCCTAGAGGCCACTTGCATTGAAGACCAGGTCCCATTTGTACATGTTTTGATTTTTTAGAGAAGTAGGCAAAACACAAGCAGCTGCCATGGCAGATAAGTGGAGCAACCTCTGAGAAGAGAGAAGACACCCGCTTCTTTTTTATTTTAGCACACTTGGGCAATTAGCATGTGGTGGACATGTTTGGTGCCTTTTTGCTTAAATTTATTGAGATACTTTGTATTGCTTGATGTTTTTTAATACTTAAATTTTTAAAACATTTTATTGTGGAAAGAACATTTAACATGAGATCTACCCTCTTAACTTTTTAAGTATATAGTATATTATTGACGTTAGGTACAGTGTCACACAGCATAACTCTCTGGCTTATTCATTTTGCTGGACTGAAACTTGTTTGACAATTAATTACTGTGTATTTCAGTATAATTTGACTTTTTTTCCTAATACACTTCTCAGTGTTAGGAAAGGCATCACATGACTAAACAGTCATTTAAAAGAAATACCATTTCTTATTTCTGTGACCTTTCTTATCATCCTTCTTGCTAGGTAGGCTTCAGCTAAGGTATATTATCTTCTTGCTCTTCCATGCAAGAGTTCCAATTGTGGGGGGGAGGGGAGTGGCAGGGAACTGTAGTTGGAACTTATTTAGCATCCTCAGGTCTTACCAGAGTATCCAGATATTATCAAGTTTCCCTTCTTGTTAAATTCCCTTCTTAAATTCCTAATTTAAGCCTAGTAGGAAACCAGTGTATATGGAACACCTATATATATGAGAAATATGTGTGTTTTCTTCCCTCTTTATCTTCTTAGCAAGTAAGGATTAAGTCCTATTGTATGTGAATTTTTTTTTTTTTTGAGGGAAGGAGATTTTGGATTTTTTTTTTTTTTTAAGATAATTTGTAGCCAGTTAGCAATAGTCTTTTGGAGAGAAATGAGTGGGTTTCTTTTAGTCCTTTTCTTGGTGCAGGCATAGTCATGATAGCTGATCCACACTGAGAGAACATTTTATTATCATGCAGACTTTTAGGGCTTAATTCTTTTGTCTAAGATTCCATCAAGCCAGCTCTTCATTGAGTTCAACCAGTATTTTGCATGGATTAATCCTAGAACTCAAACTGCTATCATTCTGTATTCCCTTTTCTCTGTATTTTTCCAGGGAGGCCCAGAGTTTAGACTCATAGGGGTGTGTGTGTGTGTGTATTTTTTCTTATTCTGAATCCATAGTTTTATCATTCTGTTGTGCTGGTGGTAGAAAAGCTTGTTACACTAAAGCCTCATCCTAAATGTATTTTTGACGATTCATCGAATCATTTGACATTCACAATTTTACTTAGCTTTGGACATATTAAGCAACTCAGAATAATCTGGAAACAAATAGGCTCTTTAGGCAGCCTGTGTATTTCATCTTCTAAAATATAACTATATTTATGCAAACATATGTAAAGTATATTATCCCATAAACTCTATAGCTATGCATATGGCTGTGCATATTATGACAGTCTGAGAGTATGAAATTTAAAACTCCAGATGATTTTCATAAGTAATACCTATTAGTGAACACAGTTTCCTTTTTGAAACTTTTCATCTGTGATTCAGATAAGAAGCATCACAGTTGAATCGGAAGATGGAAATACAATTTGTTGTGTATTTCTGTACATACATAATGGGTGAGGTCCGATTTCTTAGACGGAAATCCATGTTTTAAGTTAACTTGAGTTGCACTGCACTTTCTCTGCTATTTGCTCCTTGTGAACTCGGCCCCCTGTGATAGAATGTTTTCATTCAAACACCTTCCATTTCTCTTGTCTCACATCCAGAAGAGATCGGCTGTGTTCTCCCCTGATAGCACGTTTCAGTCACGACTGTATTTAGGCTCTTGACACCTTCAGTTTCACTGTAGATGGGTGGCCTCTGGACCTTCTTTTCATGAAGGAGGTTGTGAGGAAGTTTAGAAATCAGAAGCCCCTACCATGGGACTCATCAGTGACCCATTGCCATTCTTGAGAATCCTGGTAATCTTTGACACTCAGAGATTAGAACCCTTCTTTGGCTTGTACTGAGAGACTCAGAAGTCGTCCAATTTGTAGCATTTTTTAGCAGTGGGAGCGCTTGGTCGTAGTTGGCAGACCAGAATGAGCTATAAATAAATAAAACCCCTACAGCTCTTGCTTCCTTCATTCAAAGGAGTCTGCTGATAAGATGCAAGCATCTGGCAGAAGGGAAGATTCTCAGCAGGTTTAAGTGCTTACCATCGTGCTTTCTGGTATCCATGGCTCAGCTTCTGGTCTCTGCTGCGTTATTTTGGCACTCTAGACTCGTAAGCTTGGAGAGTCGAGTTTAAAACTCTCAATATATCATTAAGGTAGCCCAAGGTCCCTTCTTGTCAAGGAGGACAAGCTGATTCCAGGCGGAAGGAAAAGCAGAATCCTGGGCACCTGTAAATCCCTGTAGTTTTGTGCTGTGGATTTGTAGCTAATTATACAGCAGGCAATAGTAATGTGTTGTAGCTCTGTTGGCAGACTCATTTCAGAAAGAGCAGAACCTTCCAACAGAGCAAAGAAGGGGCTTGGAAGGGGGCTGCCGATGAATGAAGCAGTGATCATTTTACTGTAAACGAAAGCTCTGCCATGGAATTGGGGCATCTGAATAGCAAGGAGGTGGTCAGGGAGACGCCAACAGAAATACATGGTTCAGATGTGTTTTACAGCTCCTGATTCGGACTCTTCTGCAGAAACATGTTCACGCAAGGAGGCCACCACTGGTCACAGCCAGTCAAATTGTTCTTTCTCCTATGGTACTGCTGTTAGTAGGTTATTCAGCCAACCTCTTCTGATTCTGCTTTACTGCCTGATTTCAAAAGATTTTCCTTATCCTGGCTCTGAGTCACAGCTTGATATAACCACTGTTTGTTTGCATGCGTCCCCAGTCATTTTCCTATAGGGTCTCCTTTTTTTCCCCCTACAAGTTAGAAGGCAGAAGAATCGGGAACATTTTTGTATGATAAAAGATTTATGTAGGGCCAGCTCGAATTCAGCAAAATGAAATTCAGCTGGAAGGGATGGTAAAAGGCTCTGAGAACTTGTGACTGCCAGAGAAGTCAGTGTTCCTTAAATAAAGAGGATTCAGCCAGCCGGTAGCAACTCTGACTTTGCATTCATATTGAAGCAGGCTCTCCAGCCATCCTAGGCAGGCAGATCAATAAAATCAGAGGTGACTTAATGCTGAGCACCTCAGCATTCAAAGGATTTCTCTTGTCCTCCTTTAAATTTAGTCTGTATCGATGTGGAATGCTAACCTCTGGAGCTGAGGTGAGAAAATGCCAGGTCTGGATTCTGGTTTATGACACTTTATTTAGCAGTGTCCTTGGAAAACATCCCCTTTGGTTTCTCAGTTACCACATCTGTAAAATGGAGCTAATCTCCTAGAAGGAAAATGATTCTAATATTTTTCAAAACATAGTGAGTGAAGATTCATCATCTTAAGTTCTCTGAAAATCTAAACAGCAAATATCTTACAAATGAATTTATACTCTTTTTTTTTTCATATTTGAGAATGCAATTGATTGCCCTATCAGAGATTGAGCAATTTGTTTATTTTTGCATGATGAGAATGCAGTGAAATGTGGCAGATTTTATTTTATTTTCAGCTATATAAATGGAATATGTGGCTCATATACAATCTCCATGTTGGTGGTTGATTTCTGTGCAGACCACTGATCGAGCGTTCTGGTATATCACAATAGTGTGCAGTATGCCACATTGGTCATTTTCTTAAATTGATCAAATAGCCCCTATATAGAGTAACAAAATATATAAATGATTGTTATGGACATGGCTAAGTATTTACTCTGTAGTAAAGAGTTTAACCTTCCCTGCTTATCTCCCCAACAGCCCCACAGATTCTTATTCTACCAAAGGGGATAAACTGACTCTAAACTTACCTCCTACATGATCGATTTGAGGCCGGTCCTTTAAAGACTGGAGATGTTGGGAGTTTTGTTCTTACCCCATACTGCGTAGATGGTGCCCGATTCTATAACAAAGCAGCAGGGGGCTCCCTGTGCAAGCTAGCGGATTGCTGATAGAGAAGGGCTGTCTTTTTGCTGGTGGCATTCTTTTCAATTCAGGCCCTTTTCTGCTGAAAACTTGGCCCTCATCCTGGGAAGGACTCCCTAAGGGATTCCAGTAGAGAGCCACAGAAGCAGTGAGACCATCTTATTAGTGTAAGAAATTGGTTAACAGTTGAGAGAGATTACCCTGGTTTCTGAATCCCCAAACTCTAGGTGTGAAGGAGCCTGAGATGCTTTGTTTGTAGGGTCTTTCTTTCTGAACTGAAGTTTATCGTTTAGAGCCTGTGCAGGTGGCCTTTTTCTTGAGAATCCTTTATATCTTAAAAGGAAGACTTTCCTATATTCTCATTAGCATTTCCTATTAGTTTTGTGCTTCTGCTCTAGAACCCACGAGTGCTTGTTGTTTGCTGATGAGGACCAAGTACATGATAACCAAGGACCTCTTGTAAAATGAAACCCATTCCCCCAAAGAGAGACTGAAAGAATCCAAAGAGCAAAGGTGCAGGTTTTTGCACTCAGAGGTTGCTCTTGCTGCCTTAGGAATCCGCTCTGTGATACAGGTTTGATGCAAAGAGCATCGCTACTCACAAATCACGCGAGGTATACAGTTTGTGTGCAGTGATATGTCACCGCTCTTTATTTATATGGCCAGCTCAGTCTATTCTGCTCCTTTCACTGCTGTGGAAAGTGCATCATTTTCCTCCCTCTCTCCTCCTCCCCACATATCATCAGCACCACCCACTCTGTTCTGCCCATTAAGTCCTCTGTGTGCCAGAAAACCCCAACAATGATTAAATGCTGATAAAAGAGTGTTAGAAGGTTAAGATATCAACCAATCAACCCCTTTACAGGACTCCTAAATTGTGGGTGGCGAGTGTAACTTTTCCCTTTTACCATTGAAAATACGGGCTTTTATTTGGGTTTTTTTGGTTTGTTTGTTTGTTTCAGTTGAGGAAATGACTGAAGTCAAATTAAAGGGTGAGAAAAGCGTTGGTGGTAAAGACCAGAGAGAATGCAAGAGACTTGCTTCACAGTTTCTGTTCTTACCCTAGTGTTCTTCTCATGGTTCAGAAGCATTCTCTATCAGGAAATTCTAGGGCTTGCCAAATTTAGGTAAGGTTGTATTCATGGAAGGCCCAGAGATTTTAAATGTTTAAATGTCATGATTGCCCTAAATTACTTTTGTTTAAAAAAATATTAATTTGTAATAGTTTATACTAGTCTGCTCAGGGAATCATTAATCATCGCCTTTCTGCATAATTTTAGCTTTAAGCTCCTATAGCACAGAATACCTGTCTTTCCTACACCACCCCCACCGCCACCCCCACCACTCTACAGGAGTGGAGTGAAAGAGAACTAAGAAAGGTACTTGGGAACCCAGATTCCTGGTGTCTTTTCTTTAGAGGACAGTTTTTAGGTTCCTCACACATCCTAGAAGATCAGTTAAATGTGGGAAAGGCTGTGGCGTCCACTTCTCTGAACCTCCTTATGGCATTTTTAGAAAAACAGGAACAAGTAAGATGCTCTCAGAACCTTGTCAAGAATTATACCTCATGTTGAAGCTTAAGTAAGATAATATACTATATTATACAGCTTCAGTTAATTTTCATGAGCCCGTCTTTTATCTTTATTCTGCATTATTTTTGGTAATAGAGCTATTAAAAAAAAAGTGGTAAATACGCTTTGACCCTTTCCATCAACAGCTGCTGTGGTAAGGTAGGTCAGCCTCTTTGGAGGCACCCAACGGGCAGAAGCATAATGAGCACTTAACTATGTCTGCTGAAGGCCAGAGCCGCCACACTGGGACTCTTCACGACGGGTCTGTATCTGCTCTGACAGTTCTTTTATTGTGGCTTTCCCTAACCTCTCGGTAACTAACTGTGGTTGTTTAATTACAGAGGGAACATCCCCACGCTAAACAGGTACCGTATGTTTAGTTTTTTTCCAATTAAAAGCATCTTTTTTTTGTAACTTAGTGAAACCGGGAGGAAAAAATAACACTTCACTTGACAAGCTAATATGTTCTCTTTCTGCTCGGAGGTCCTGAGCTCCCCTCTGGACATACTAAACTATACTTTCTGTTTGGAAAACATGTCTTCAGCTTTTCTCCAGCCGTTCAAAAAGCAACACTCAAAAAGTATGGAACAGCTCCTGTCTAGCTGTGGACAGTAGGGGAATGAATCGCCTGTCTGATGTTCAGCTTTGCTGTAAACATCTTTTGCTAAGTTCCCTGTCTAGTTTGGGGCTTTCCTAGGAGAAACCCTTATGGTCACTCCTATCCTGGCAAACTGTTCCTCAGTTTTTCAATTTTTTAGTTTCCTCTAATTTGCGCCTCCGTTTTGAGGAACGCACAGGCAGAAATAGCTGATTTCATGTTTTATCAGCTTGTTAGCTGTTTTTCTAAAGTGTTAATGATGCTATGCAAGTCAAGTTTTATCTCAGACCTGTAATGAGTTTAACACTGGAAGAGTGTATCTAAAGTTTTGATGTGTGTAGCCCTGTGAAGACGTTTCCAGACTGATATAACACAGAGTGGTACTTTTAATAAGTTGAGTTCCTTCTGCTCCTGAACCCAGCAAGGCAACACAATGCAAGTTTGAGAGGATAGTAATTTTGATTGGAATTCACCAAGTGCTAAAGTTGGTGTTGAGCTCTTTGTAGATGACCAACAGTACACTGAAATATGTATAGACTTGTGTTTATTTTGTGCCTCTCCCTTTAAATGTTAAGTAATCAAAACTGGTTACAGCTTTTAGAGCCTCCAGTTTGGATGGGGAGAGGAAAGGGAGTGCTTCTGTTTGGTCCTCTTGTCTGCTCTTGGAGGGTAGTCTTGCTTCATTCCTGCCTGCCTTTAGCTATCCTGGCCCAAGAGCATAGTACCGGGGGAAACAGAAATGTGGGTATTGCCCATGGGGTCTCAGTTGAGCGGTAAAGATGCTTAACCCCATGCTTGCCGCAAACACAACCTGTTAGCAACTTCAGGAATTCCCTTTAAGGGTTATCTGGACTCTCTTTCCTGTCTAACACCAGGCAAGTAGAAAAGATACAATGCCTCACAAACTTGCTCCTTTACTAAATACATTTGGTGATCCTAGAAAAAAGGATGATAGTATTTCTGAGTTTGTACAGCTCTGAATCCCAGTTTCTAGTGAACACCATGTGTAAGACTTGCTTGCCATGTGCTTCGTCTGTCTGTTTCATTCATGGTATCAATGGTTTCCTCTCCCACTCTACCTTAGTCCCTGGTACTGTCAGAAGATGAAGCACTTTTTCATGGTCGTCTGCCAAGGGAATAAAAACCTGGAGTGTCAGTCTCTCTAGTCTGTGTGAGCAACAATCCCATTTATAAAAAATTCCATTGCCATTTATATTTGCAACAGAGTATATTGTATTTGCAACGATATATGCCCATATCTGGAGTCCACCTTGCTGGCTGTCTTGCGCCCTGCAGGTGGTGCATTTGGAGATTTTTGAGCAGCTCCCCAAAGTTCAGGTGCCATTGCCATGCTCTGAACTTGCTTCAGCTCAGTATGCTGGTAACATGTGTCGGGCAAGTCCTGGAGGCACCCTTTAGTGTGGTCCTCCCTAAGAGGCTGTCCTGATTGGCTACACTGTACAGCAGTATCTGTCAGTACACACTGCTGAGGCACATCAAGGAACATCCAGATTCATTGTGTTTCTAGATCGAACAGATCCATTCCCTTTGAACATCTCCAACACATGTTGGTCCTGCTTACACATGCTTTGAGACGCATGCTCTGCCCTTTTGTACTTCGCTGGGGTGAATTAAGGGCTTTTACTGACGATATGCTTACTTTGGTATAGAAATGTTAAAATATAAAAAAGGCAATTTGGCAAAACTGTTTCTCTTTCAAAAAGGGACGAGCTATGATCCTTATGACTACTCTTCCCATCAGCCCAGTAAAGGAAAAGATAGATACCTCAGTAAAGTTCCTTTTATAGACTGCGACTTGCTTCTCTCTGATGAAACATGGGTTTTTTGTGTGTGTTTTTTAAAAATAATGATTCACTAAACCATTCCAGATGACTTAGAGTTGTTGTTGTACATGTGGATATCTATCTGTGAATCCTTAATCTATTACAGTTCCTAGAGAAAAATACCTCCAGTGTTGCCTAGCTACCACTCACTTGGCTGGCTTACTTCCTTTTAAAAGAGAGGATGTTTGGGGGAAGGGGAAGATGCAGGATGGTTTTTCACCCCTATGTGCTCTTCATTCACTAGACATGTCATGATGTCAGTGTGTGAAAACCGCCATGTTATTATTCCTTAGGTTTTTACGTGGAGAAATTTACGGGGTGGTAAAAATACTGTTTGTGTGGAGGGAAAATCCCAAGGCAAGGGTTAATGTGAGTCTAGTAACATGGGCTTCTCCATAGTGGGTCAAAAACCAAACCTGCTCTCTGCCCCCTGACCCTGTTTCACCTCTCTCCCAGCTCTGTTTCTCTGTTGTGGCTCTCCCAGTCCTTGCTCCTACCCTCCTTGTCTAACACACTCGGTTGAATTACCATTTAGAATGTCCTTCTCCTCCAACCTCAACCACTACGGCATGACTCACGTAGCCAGTGTCAGCGACGTGCTGCTGGACAACGCGTTCACTCCACCGTGTCAGCGGATGGGCGGGATGGTCTCTTTTCGGACCTTTGAAGATTTTGTCAG
This sequence comes from Oryx dammah, assembly GCF_014754425.2. Lineage (NCBI taxonomy): Eukaryota > Metazoa > Chordata > Mammalia > Artiodactyla > Bovidae > Oryx > Oryx dammah. Next base: position 48,560,308 of record NW_024070192.1, read on the forward strand.
GTAAGGCATCTCAGATTTCTGTGGAGTGGATAGAGGCTCCCAGATTAGCCACAAGCCGGCTAAGGAGATGTAGCCCTTGCTGTTACATGCCCCGGGAGAGGTATCTATCCTTCCTTTCCACCCTCCTGTGCAGACCCTACAAGCCTCTATTTATTATATGGGTCTGGTCAGAAAAAAAGGAATAAACAAAAACCATCTTTTCCTCAATAGCTAGTAGAAGAAGCTGTCTGCTCTGTGATGAGTGAAATGTCAGGAGAAATTAAACACAACACTAGAGTGAGCCCCACCAGAGACAATACATCTTTTGATTAAATGCATTCAGCATCTATCTCTTGATGTATACTGATGCATTACCCTAGGGGGAGGGGTAATTACATTGGTCTGTCACTGCCCTAGTCCCAGGCTCTTTCTGTTACTTTAAGACCGATGATGACAGCAATGCTCGTAGCTTACATATGAAAAACAAACAAAAAACACAACAGAAAAGCTTGAGCTTGTTCTTTTTTTAAAATAGAAAATATATATGGTTTATTAAAGTTTAAACCATCCATCCTTCTAATTTCTGCCACATGGTAGAAATTCTACATGTCCTCTCTAGCCACTGGTGATTCTCTTCCATTGACTGCTAAGCACCGGGTAGGACAGATGATTCTTTTAGACAGAGCTGGCCTGCCACTTCGGGTTTCTGCCCCTTTTCATGGTGGGTGTTTCTTTGGTATTTGGTATTTTTTAGGATCTTTGATGAAGTGATGGGCTGCTTCTGTGATTCCCCACCCCAGAGCCCGACATTCCCTGAGGCAGGTCACACATCTCTGTATGATGAAGACAAGGTACGGTGTCCCCTTTGGGAGAATGCTTTGCCTCTTCAGATATGGAACTTGTACTGTATACTCTCTCTCTCTTAAACATTTATTTATTTAAACTTTTTATCTCTTTGGCTGCAGTTGTGGCACATGGGCTTAGTTGCTCTGAGGCCTATAGGATCTTAGTTCCCCAACCAGGGATCAAACCCATGTTCCCTGCATTGCAAGATGGATTCTAAACCACTGAACCACCAGGGAAGTTCCCTGTGTACTCTCTTTATTATTATTATTTAATTGTATATACCTCGTTTAAGTATTTTTGGAAACAGAACATAAATTCTAACCTAAAAACAAAAATAACTGTATTAACCATGGAATCCACAGTGTAGAATGAACTCGGCTATATGCTCTGCAGCTGCCTCTGGGTCTCTGAATATTGCTTCAAAGACTTGAGCTCTGGTTGCTTTACCTCGTGGTCATAGATGGCTTGTATATTTGCAGAGCAGTGCTTTTGTATCTTCAATGAATGGCTTCAGATAGCAGAAGAAAATAGGCATTTTGTTTAAAATTTTGTCCTTCTATTAAACCCTTCTTTCCATTTCTCAGTAAACACTTGGTCCTGGTTTTTCCCTACCAGGTTATTTTCCCATAATGGTTTGATCCTTCCTCTGTTTGACAAGTTGTTAGGAAATATATTACATGGGAATATGTTCAGATAGCTTCTTTTCTTCCTTTTCCTTTACATTATCTGAAGAAATGTTGCAAATGGTTTCATTCCCATTTTATCGGCGAAAAGGTTGAGACAATGGTCTTCAAGTTCATAGCAAGTTAAGATTTGGGGCCACCTCTAATTAATGCCTTTTCCACCTTATTGTTTATAGCAAGTTAAGATTTGGGGCCACCTCTAATTAATGCCTTTGCCGCCTTATTGTTTAAAAGTTAGGTAGCTTTAATCTCCATTGTGGGTGTTGGCAATGGTTTCATTTTCTTATTCGTAAAAGTGGGCAACCCAGAAATATTCTGGGACGGGGGGGCATGTCTCTTTTCCTAGTATCCCACCAAGTACTGTAACTTTTTTCTGCCCCCGTCTTAGCTAGCCTCCTGAGTGCTTTGTGTCATATTCTTGGGTTACAGGTCCCCAGGGATGAACCAATTCACATTTTGAATGTGGCTATCAAAACAGACTGTGACATCGAGGATGACAGTCTAGCAGCTATGTTCCGAGAGTTTACCCAGCAAAACGTAAGTTTCTGTGTGGGTGGACACTGGCGATGGCCCCTTTCCTGCAGCCTGTGTGACATATCCATCCTTTCCTCAATTGCTATTTATAAGGCCTTATCACTGATAATGGCTGTGTCTTTGACATAGTTCTGCCTCCAGGGGTAAAATTCCAAAGGGATTTAATAGTGTGAAATATATATCTTTTTTATGTCAAGAAGTGTAGAACTTAAATATTCAAAATGTTTTAAGGAAGAGAAGTTATATTGCTGGATCTTTTCCAGAGCTCCAGTCTTGAACTTCACCTGCTGAATTTCCTCTGATGACTTAACCACACATGTGTAGGCCCAAGCTCCCCTCATGCTCCCTCTATATCTTTCCCTCTCAGCCCTGAAAATATCAGTTATAGTTCCATCCTCCTTTCAATTTTATGTCACCTGGATATCTTGTGTTGACATCACGCTCCCTAGTCAAGGCCTCAATTCCCATCATTTCCCTTCACATCTTCTGATTCTCACATCCCCCACCAAAAAACTAAACAGGAACAAAAATAACCTCAAGTAACCAAGCCCTTTGTCCCCAGTCATTGACTTCTTTCTCTGGTTTGCAATTCCCTTATTCAACCCCTCCCTCCCTGCCCGTTCCTTCCTCCTTTCGCTTCCAACCCCCTTCTTTTCAGTTTTTTAATTCCCACTACCATCTCTGTAGTTTAGACCCCTCCTCACCTCACTCCTGAGACATTGTGACAGGTTTACTTCTGATCCTCACACGTCCCCTCCAGATAGTCTCCATTCTGCTGACTGCCACAAAAATAAATGTCCACGGTGCCCCCTTGCACTCAACAGTGATTCTCTCTACCTTCCGGACACCTCCTTGCCTTACTGTTTAGCATTAGCCTATTAATGAAGGCCCACAGTCTAGCCTTTGCTGTTCCATGAGAAGACCCAGGTCTTTGTCTCATCTACCTTGTCTGCGTGCTCTCTTCAACTCCCCTTATCTGGAATGTTTTCTACTTTTTTTCCTTCTTCCTTCCCTCCTTCCTGTCTCCCCCTCCCCCTTTCTATCTAAACCCTGCTTGTTTTAAGAACTGTCTCCAATTTTCCCTCTTTTATGAGGACTTCTCTGTGTAGCCTTAACTAAGATGTATTTTCCTCCCTTGGGTTTCTAGTTGGTCAGTATAAATTGGTTAACAATAGTAATACTTTTAATTTTGAAAGACCATCTGTATAAATTTTTTAACTTATTAACACCTTACTACAATCCCATGGGGTTAGATTAATCGGGAATTATTCCAGCTATACATGTGGGGAAAAGCTCAAGCTCAGAGAGGTTAAGGCCCTTTAATCACCAGCTGGTAGGTGATAGAGAAAAAAAACTAGAGTTTAAGGCTTTTATACCAGCTCTAGGGGGCACAGATCTAGGTACTTTAATAAATAATACATTCAGATGCTTGTAGTCTAAGGTTCAAAATGATCGTCTGTGCTGTACGATAGATGCCAGTGTACCCGTCCTCAACTGCCCTTCATTACCATCTGTGCTCTCTGAATGGAAAGCATCTAGCCCGTAGTGCTTGTCATAAGGAACTCAATAGATTTTTTTCTTTTTTGGCCACACCTGGTGGCATGTGGGATCTTAGTTCCCCAACCAGGGATTGAACCCACATCCACTGCATTGGAAACATGGCATCTTAACCACTGGACCATCAGTGATGTCCGATAGATTTTAAAAAATCCAACAATGTAAACAGTTAGTGCCATAGGTGTTCACATCCTGTCATGCTAATGGTCAATACCTAGGAAAAGATGGTAATTTGTGCTTAACGTGTGTCCTAGCATTTTCCCCACGATGCTTTCGCACCATGTGAACTGGAATGTGGGGCTGTAGTGAGGAAAGGTCCTTCCAGAGAAGTCAAAGTCGGAGGCCATGCCTGGGAATTTTTCTCTGGAGGAGAAATCTGCCTCCTGTCTTGCCCTTGACTTGTGCATGATCGCATAAAATTGACCTGAGACCAGTGGCCAGGGAGTCGGGGAGAGTCATAGTATTGTGCTTGGCTGCTGGTGCTGGTGCTTGGTGAAGTAATCTGTCAGAGTTTCTTCCCATGTTTTGAGCACTAATTCCCCACATTTGATTGTTTCAGCCTCCACTTAGGCTTTTTATTACTATCAGATCAAAGTGTTGTATGTCAGCACACATTGATTTAAAGAGGCAGTTTCTGCCTTATGACCCAGCAATCCCACTGCTGGGCATACACACTGAGGAAACCAGAATTGAAAGAGACACATGTACCCCAATGTTCATCGCAGCACTGTTTATAATAGCCAGGACATGGAAACAACCTAGATGTCCATCAGCAGATGAATGGATAAGAAAGCAGTGGTACATATACACAGTGGAGTATTACTCAGCTGTTAAAAAGAATACATTTGAATCAGTCCTGATGAGATGGATGAAACTGGAGCCGATTATACAGAGTGAAGTAAGCCAGAAAGAAAAACACCAATACAGTATACTAACACATATATATGGAATTTAGAAAGATGGCAATGATGACCCTGTATGCAGGACAGCAAAAAAGACACAGATGTGTATAGCGGACTTTTGGACTCAGTGGGAGAGGGAGAGGGTGAGATGATTTGGGAGAATGGCATTGAAACATGTATAATATCATGTAAGAATCGAATTGCCAGTCTATGTCCGATGCAGGATATGGCACGCTTGGGGCTGGTACGCGGGGATGACCCAGAGATGTTGTGGGGAGGGGTGTGGGAGGGGGGCTCATGTTTGGGAACGCATGTACACCCGTGGTGGATTCATGTCAATGTATGGCAAAACCAATACAGAATTGTAAAGTTAAAAAAAAAAAAAAAAAAAAG